>NC_072735.1:165370417-165490417 GCF_026930045.1 Uloborus diversus | reverse complement strand
TTTCAAAACTGCTGATTCTAAGAAGGTCCAGTCATTCTATTCTTTTTAGAAGTACTATGTTCACAAAATTATTTAGCATATTTCAGATAAGTATCAAAATATCAAATGAAGTCCGAATATCCTTTTTCCCTGCTGAACTTATTTATCTGATTACTAGGGTTTCCAATCCCGCTCCGAATTCAGACCAGCGGGATTTCGGGATTGACTTTATTCTTCTAAAAGTTAACTATTAGTGCTAAATAGAAAAGGTTGTGCTTTTTAGGTATGACTGCTTTTGTTAATTGAATTGATTGTTTTCTCGAATTCCGTATGCCATTTGTAGAGTACTGCGAAGTCACATACCAATCACCAACTATCGTTTGGTACGCAAAACGTGCCCTACGCTTCGTATGGGATGGGAAGAGATTTTGCGCAAAAAAATAATGCGATTAATGAAAACGCGAGCAATGGTTCCACTGCAATTTGTTTTACAAGATCCCCATAAGCTTCATGACCTTCTAAAATGTTTCACCTACTAGTCGCTGTCGCAGTAAAAAATTTTGGACAACTTCGCTAATTTTACCTCTCACAAACATTAAAAAACTTAGTCGCTTAAGGTACTGCGGGTCATTCTGTGTTTTATCCAAGTGTGTGTCACCTCTTATAGAGTCGTGCCGAACATTGAAAATTATTCAGCTTATTCCTCCGATGTAATTTTCAAGATACTACTCACATTAATAATATCAGCTTCACGGTGACAAAGACATCGGCAGGCACTTTCTACAGGTTCGAGAGCATAGATAATGTTAGGGTTTTCATTGCTTTCTTCTTCAGAGGAAAATGTTGTGCAGTTTTTAGTAAGTTAAAGATCTTGAGTGTTTTCCTTAAGCTTATTGAAGCGTTCCAACATCATATTCAAAGGGTACTCCTGCGGGTTTTTCTATCTAATGCACTTTTTCAATTTTTTCTAAAGCACAAATTTCTGGGTTTCAACTTTTAGTGAAATTTGAACTGCTGAACGTATGAAAACAAAAACCTCGAATGAGAATATCTATTCATTCTCAGAAAAATATACTTGATTTTTATTGTGTTCTTAAAAAGCAAATCCATTGCTCATCATATGAGACGCAAAGTTTTTCTTGCTACTCTTGCAAAAATACGAGGTGATTGAAACTTCAAATGATGCTTGTGAAACATTCGTTTTATGAGCGACAAAAATGTTTGAGAACGTTTGCACAGAAAATCCTTGTGGGATTGAAAATCTTGCGGGATTCGGGATTGGAAACCCCAATAATTACCCTATTACTCTTCGTTTGTCAGCTTTTCGCATCAAACGTGGTCAGGCAATATCTGTTAATTATACTGTTCGAATTCATTTATGTGGTTTAAAAAATGTCATCTTTTTTTTCTCTCTCAAAGAACTGAATCGTAGAGTAGCGGCACGTCCGCCATCTTGGGACTAAACGATGCTTTCTTCTTATATCTGTTTTCTGTTATGATGAAGTAGCGTGTTTTTCTTCTTGAGTTTTTTTTTTTTTTTTTTTTTTCAACATACGAAACGAAATCTGTCTAGAGAAAAACCTATAATTCGATATAAAAACCATTTTTGTACGACATATATTAAATAAACTGTAATATTGGTAGCCATTTTGAAAAACGACGCCATCTTGGATCTTAACGGTTTTTGAAAGTGCCTCTGGGTCTTAATTTCATTGTACAGTCATAAACAACATTCCTACCCAGTGGGCATCTTCTTATCACAATTTGAAGTTTTCCATCTATTAGCTCTCCAGCTACAGTGGCGGATTGGTTGAAAAAATCGGCCCTGGCATTAGAAGATGTAGCGGCCCCATAGCTCTTTTAGATATTAAATTTTACTTAACGATTGGGATATCACTTAAATATGAGGAAATTATTCTTAACAACTAAATATATTTTATTTAAACAAAATTTAACAGATAGGAACAATTCAGCGCTTTAATGGTGAACAAATTGATACAGTATTAGCTAAACCTTATTTTGGGGGAAAATTGTGATTGTAATTGTCTATTTTTAAGTATTTTTACAATGCCCGGAATATTTCCGTAATGATAACACTGCTTGGCTAGTATGTCCTTTTCTGCAGTCATAACAAGTAACTTAGTTGCCCTGTTTTGTGAAACAGATCTAGCGATGTACATGGATGGAAGACTAGGGCCGTCTTAGAACATGATGGGTCCCTCGACACAAACATACATTACTGGACCCTATCATAAAATTTCCCTTTTTTATACTGCCATACCCTGACGACCCCCAGACTCGATACGAGGTCAAAAATCTGGTGGGATGGATCGGGTACGAGTTTGACAGCCCCTTAATTTTTTTTCAAACGCATGTATCAATACAAAGAGAGAGAG
The DNA here is from genome assembly GCF_026930045.1 of Uloborus diversus. Taxonomy (NCBI): domain Eukaryota; kingdom Metazoa; phylum Arthropoda; class Arachnida; order Araneae; family Uloboridae; genus Uloborus; species Uloborus diversus. Next base: position 165,488,042 of record NC_072735.1, on the reverse strand, counting down.
AGAGAGAGAGTGGACTTAGCTTTCTGGCTTCTAGGAGTCATTAAAGTATTAGCAATATAAACTTTATGGAAAGATTAACATTGGGTCTGAAATAGGGGGTTCCGGGGGGCTTTCCCCGGAAAATTTTCGAAATTGTAGTCTTAAAAACTCAATTTTAGACAATATTTGGTGATGTTAGGGGAGCGTAGATTCAGGGTTTCTCCTGCTGCAATTTTTCGGAAGTGAAAATCCAAAAACAGAATTTTAAATTATCTTCGAGTATACGCTATGAAGAGCGGTTCCGGGGGCTCTACTCTGAAATTAAAAAAAATATATTAGCTCTGGAAACGCAGTTTTAGAAGATCTTTGGTGATTTTAAGCCGAGATAGATTCCGAGGCCATCCACCAGAAAATTTTCAAATTGAAGTCTTAAAAGTTTATTTTGGTAAAGACTAGGGCACTGGCAGTTACTCGAAAGTTAAGTTCCAAAAAGGAAATTTTTGCTAACCTTCAGTGATGTTAGGAAAAGGAGTTTTCAGGAGGCTCACCCCGGAAAATTTTCGAAATTAAAGCACTAAAAACGAGATTTAAAACGTTCTTCATTGATGATGTCGAGAGAAAGGAGGGGACGGGACACTTTCCCAAAAAATTTTTTGATACTGTTAATTTAAAATCAGTTTAGACCATCTTTGGGGTTAACCACCATGTTAAAAAAGAATGGGAGAGGTTCGAGTGCTTTCCTCCAGCAAATTTTAGAAACTAGAGTTCCATGTTATGGCGGGAGTGGATTCGGCTGTTCTCTTATGAAGTTATTCAAAATTGAAGCCCCAAAATTTCAATTTTACGCAATCTTCGATGATATTACGAGGGGGAGGGGAGGTTCTGGTGACCACCAGAATTCTTTGGACTATTGGTTGTTTTTATCAACTTATTTTCTTTTTAAACTGAGGGGCCCGAAACCGTGAGCTTGTACAGCGTACAGAATACTTTACGTTTCGTCAAAAAAATGTTTTAAACTCACATTCCGGCGGCCTTTGATTTGATAATCTTAATAATATAGAGTCTTTCAAGCTCCTCAATGATATTTTAAGATTGCATTTTTTAAAATAATTTTACAGAAAAAATATTTTGTCACTTTTATTTCAATTGCTATAAACAGGGTCGCCGAGAGCAAAAGGGGAAAAAAATTACATAGGTCAATTTTTCTCACAGGCCCCCTTCTACACCTTTCACCATTGGGATATTTTACCCTCTGCACGAGTTCATTTCCGAGCCGGGCCCCTATTCTAAGCTGACACGACCTCACGTCGGCCATTTGTTGTAAGTTGCATTTTATAGCAATTGTGAATTGTCATTTATAAATAATAAGCGTCAAAGAGACCAAAAGTATTTTACTTTTTAAGACCGCTAAGGTTTTCCTGTTTTTTTTTTTTTTAATTTATTCATTTATTTTTTATTATACCACGAAAAATATATTGGCAGCCCCGGGGTCCGACTAACTTAAAGTGAGACTCTAGACCCACATTAATTTGGAGGCCCCCTGAAGACTATGCAATGCTTGATTTTCATTTTTAAAGCACGAATGCACTTTTGGAGGCCTCTTTGTCTAATCACACAACTATGTATAAATCACTTATGTGTATTTATGAATCCCCTTTGGGCCCTCTAATAATCGTGTGACCAAGGAAATTCGTTACTGGCAGAATGATTAAAAATTCCCCTTTAAAGAAGTTGTTTTTCCAATTAATAAGTCATAATTTTTATTTAAAAAAATACATGTATTTTTCATATCTTTGCAATGCTATTCATAATTCTTTGAAATATTTTGGGCCCTTTAGAAACATGGGGTCCCAGGCCTAGGCCTAGTCAGCCTGTGTGGTAATAAGGCCCTGGGCACCCCCATTTCAGAAATTCCCCTTCCCCCTCCTCTTGGTGACGGCCCTGTCTCCCTCCATCCGCAAGCTTTGGCCCATGCGTAAAGAGGAGCTGAGGGTGTGTTTTTGCGAATTTGTGTTATTCTATACACAACACATGCGCGCAAAATTTACATTTTGCTGCTAGTAGACAGGCCCGAAATAATTTGCTGTTAGATGATCGGCCCGAAACATGACCGGCCTGCCCGGTTGCCCGCCGGCTGTATCCGCCACTGTCCAGCTATATAGCAAACATAGGAAGGAAGCGGCATTTTCACTTCCTATATAAACTCCTTAAAGAGTATGCGTTAGGGTGGAGCAAAAATAAAAACGATTTTTTTTTTTTTTTGCGAGTTGCTATAACGCGGAAAAGTTGCGATGGTGAAGACTTCAAACACACACACACAAAAAATAAAAATAAAAAATGAAATTGGATATATCTTCCGATCGCGCAACAAGCCTGAAAATTTGCAAAATTGGAAAATTTTATGCTTTTTTTCACGGATTTTTCAAAAGTTTTATTTCATTTTTTTTTTTTTAAATGCTCTAATCTGCTATTCGTGAAGCCTTCATAAATCAAAAAGAAATATTGAAATCGAATAATCGCTCCTAATTCACGAACAAGACTGTAAAATCGAAAAAAAATGAGAATTTTATCTTTTCATTATGATTTTCAAAAAAAATCTGATATTTTTTTTTTCAACAGTATAGTTAAAAGCCTTTTAAAAAGTACTATATTACACATAAACATTTTTTTTCTGGATTTTGAAGGTATCTTCTAATTTCTGAATAAGACTCTTAGGAAAATTGTCCCCCTAATGAATTATTTAGAGGAGTAACAAATAAATACCTTCAAAACGTTGAATAACTGATTATTTCATTTAAAGGAGCGTTTTTATTCTACTAATCTTTTACGAACTATATTCTTATTATTGGATATTTTTGAGAAGATAAACTTAAAGCTATGGCTGATTCTCCAAAATCCTAACAATATTATGTCCCAAGTGCCTAACACAAGGATTGTTTAACCTAGGTTTTTCTTTTTTTTTTTTAATAGTTAAATAACTTTTCCGACGTTATTCCATTCTTATTCTTATTAAAACAAAAGCTCATTCATTTTTTCCTACAAAATTTTTTGAATAACCAGAAAGTCAATCTTTTGGCGTGTCCCTATTTTTTTCTCAAATGTTCTTAAACTATTTTAAAATTTTATATCAACGTTCAACAAGTTTAATTTGTAGTAGTAAATTACGAGTACTTACAGTTATAAAAAACATTCTTTAAATAAATTTAATTATTAAATAATCAAGGTACATTGTTATAAGATGTGTCCCCAGTTTTCATGTCATTCTCCTGTCCGAGGAATGAATTCAATTATTATAAATTTAAAAAAAAAAAGAATTTTTTTTATTTGATGTACTACAACACTTTATTACCACCATTTTGTTAGATTCCTAGAGTATTTTGATTTGTCTGCCGTTCTTACTAAAACTTTAAAGTTCAAAAATGGATAGTAACATTTTTGCTGTCATTCTCCTGGACGACATTTTTGTTTTAAATAAAAGAAAAAAAAATAATTCTACTCATAGTCTGTAATTGAATTAAGTGGAAAGAATTAAAAAAATAACATTCTTTACCTAAATTATAATCTTGAGCAGATGTAACAGGCAAGTTAAAAAGAAAATAATATTTTCCTGGCCCAAAAAAAAAAAAGTCATACTCCTGGCGCCAAAAAAAAAAAAAAAAAAAAAAAAAAAAAAAAAAAAAAAAAAAAAAAGTCACTATCCTAGCATTATTTATAACGCACTGATAATTCATTTAGTAGAGAAAATTTTATTTACAATACACTAGTTAGAATATAAGATTATCTCTTTGTATTAAAATAAAGTAAGGTGAAAGAAAATTTTGAAAGGAAGTCTGTGGCGGACCTGCGTCCAGGAAATTCCATAGCACTTACAGCCTTAAAATTTTGTACAAAATTACTTCGAGACCAGGTGGTTTGCAATTGGGGTTTTGTTTTTCAAAATTTGAACTAGTTTTTTACTTCCTTTTACGAAGTAAGTATTGTATTTGCAAAAAATTTTGACCCAAAAATAGGCCTTAATTTCCATTTTGCTCGCCCCCGAATTAATGTTGAATTTGTTTTTCAACCCGGCCACACGCGGATATATGCCTAAGATCGTATAGACACCCGAAATATCCATTTTGACGATCCCCGAATTAATTGCAACGAGTTTTCTCCTGACGTCTGTATGTACGTATGCATGTGCGTATGTATCTCGCATAACTCAAAAACGGTATGTCCTAGAAAATTGAAATTTGGTACGTAGACCAAACCTAGTGTGATCTAATTGTGCACCTCCCCTTTTGGTTGCATTCGGATGTTTCTAATGAGGCCTTTTACACCTTCTTGGGGATAAATCATTGTTAATATCAATGCAAACTCAAGTGGTGTTATAATTTGGCAAACACTTGGGCGACATAAGGTCACGCTTTTGGTGGGCAAGTTTTTTCACAACTTGGCAACAAATTTGGCAGGTTTATTTTTATTTATTTATTTATTTTTTTAATCTGGTTTCATTTTGGTCTCTATTGGAGATATTTAGAGAGTTAAGCAATGAATCACATTAAAATGTCCAATTTTGGGAAAATTAATTTGTATAAAACTTTTTTTTTTTGCTTCAGTTCGCAATAAACTTGGGGCAAAAATATTTAAAATGTTTCTTTGCTAACTCCAATACACTAATATTATCATTACTTCCGCATAAAAGGAAGTCATGTGATGCACACATCAGCTCGTTTGTAATTAATTTTTTAAGCTCAAATTTCAGGTAAATTGTCTATTAAAGGGGTGAAAAATTACTTGCAAATATTAATATTATACATCGTTGGAAAGGGTAGAATTTTCCGCGTTCTGCGCAATTTGTTTTAATGCTCTAACTTTTAAATACGGCGGGCATTATTTGCGTTTTTACTCGAACTTTTTCAAGCTTAGCTAAAATTTTGGCACTACTTTCTTCATTAAATCTATCAGTAAAAAGTGAAGGAATTGTCCCACAGTTTTCTTTTTGACACTACTGGAAAGAGCGGCTTTTTTTTACTCCAGATCTAATTCGACCTCTGGTCGAAAGAGATCTCCAAAGAAAAGCTTCTATCTCCAAAGAAAAACGAGCTGATGTTTGCATTACATGACCTCCTTTTACTCCAATTTAACGATAATAGTGCCTCGGAGTAAGCAAAGAAACACTTTAAATATTTTTACCCCAAATTTGTTGCGAACTGAAGCAAAAAAAGTTTTACACAGATTAATTTTCAAAATAGGGAACATTTTAATGTGACTCAATAGTTAACTTTTCAAATATGGCCAAATTAAAACCAGATTAAAAAAAAAAAAAAAACGCGCCAAATTTGTCACCAAGTTGGCGACCAAAAGCTTGGCGATATATTGCAAGAGTTTGCCAAACTATAACACCGCTTGAGTTTGCATTGAAATTAACAATGGTTTTACGCCAGAAAGGTGTGAAAGACCCCCTTTGGAACATTCGAATGCCACTAAAAGGGGAGGTGCAAAACTAAACCCCACTAGTAGTCTACGTACCAAATTTCAACTTTCTAGGGCATACCGTTTTTGAGCTATGCGCGATACATACGCACATACATACGTACGTCATGAGAAAACTCATTGTAATTAACTCGGGGATCGTCAAAATGGATATTTCGGGTGTCTGTAGGTTCCTAGGTATACATCCACGTGTGGTCGGGTGAAAAAAAAACTCAACATTCATTCAGTGGCGAGCAAAACGAAAATGAAAGCCTATTTTTGGGCCAAAATTTTTTTGCGAATGGGTCATTCCATGTCAAGTGATCCAAAGATTTTTCATCAGATTTTTGTATTTCTTTGAAATTTGGCTCATCGATTGTAGACTTCCAGGTTATCAAAAGTCCAAATTTTTAGATTTTTATCTCTTTTATTTTTTTATTTATAAGACTTTGAATTTTAGAAAAACCCTCTTTTTTTCATGGATACTTGCACATAAAATGGACGAGAACTGAGCACTGAAAATAGATAGAAATATTTGGTAAAAAGCATTTCAAAGTACATTAGATGCTGCTTAATATGATATGCAACATGACTAATTTCATTAAAATGCTAATTTTTAAAATTTAAATTTTTCAGAAAACATTTACTTAATTAAAAAAAAAACAAAAAAATCACAAAAATTCTTATGTATTTTATCTGGGTTTGTGCAAAATTTCAAGTTGGGATCTCAATGGGATCATATCTTTACGAATTTTTGAATAAAATTTGACATAAGAAATAATGTTATTTTTCAGGTTCTATTTAGTTTATTATGTGGTTCTCTTTCTAGTGTTGTCTAGTGAGTAGTAAGTAAACATGACTTTGCTTGAAATGAGCTGGCATAAACTTGTAGATTGGTAAAACCCCCCCTCCCCCTGCCGCACAACCACTTTTTTTTTCAATATTGTTTTCAGAAAAAAAAAAAAAAGCTGGTACCCAAGAGTAATAATCAAAACAAACTCTACGAAACATCAGTAGTGACTGAGGCTTATAAATGGGGAGGGAGGTATCATAAACAAAGTCGGGGCTAACACTAAAGTTGCTATAACACCACTATACTAAAACACTAAAAGTATAAACACTAAAAGTCGGCAAAAACAGGCAAATAGAACCAGGGATATACTACATATACGCCGTATAAACTCAAACATTTTTTAGACATATTATGTATATGATCGCATACACATATTGTGCATAATGGATTACTAGGAGTATACCCTCAGAAAAATTGATGGGAACATCACTGAATAGAACCACACTCATTTCCAGCTTTTTTTTTCCGTAAGTGGGACAATAGTGAGGGGGGGGGGAGCAATCTGGAATGAAGCTTAACAACATAGAAGGTTATTCTCAAAAGAGCAAAGTTTGTTTGATCTACAACTGCTTTTAATATAGGTATAGATAAATCTCGTTGCATTACTCTCTTTTACCGCAGAAATCAAAAAGAAAACAAGCAATAAAGAAAAGAAAGAAAAAAAAAACCGCTGCACTCCAGTACAGTAGAAATACAGTTATATGGTGACAGACACGAGATCAGATACTTTGACTTATTTGTAGTTCTGTGTGAAAATAATGGAAAAACATTAAAACAACAAGGCTATGATCTTGAGGCAAACTACTTTCTTCCTCCCGCCAAAATTGAAAGTTGGTGCTGGGGTAGGGGATAAAATGAATCATAACTTTCCTTATTAGATATTGAATTAATCAAGTGCACTTTGTGAAGTTAGGATAGAAAAATAAACGCTTGGGGAAAAAAATAAAACAAATGGGGTAAAAATAATCCGTATGTTTGGATGGGTGGGAAAGGGGGGGGGGGAGAATATACTTCGTCCTGTTTTAAAGAAAAACATTTACCACCTTTTTAAAAAGTTTGCTTTTCGTTTTGTTTTATTTATTTTATTACATTTTGAAAAGTTATAAAAAGAAAAAGATTAAAAATTAGTGATGCCGGTGGAGGGGGGGGGGGGGGCTTACCAATCTACAAGTTCATACCAGCTCCTTTCAAGCATAGTTATATTTAGTTACTACTCACTAAACCATCACTAGTAAGAGAACCACATATTTAACTAAATAGAATCTGAAAAATAACATTATTTCTTAAGTCAAATTTTATTCAAAAATTCGTAAAAATATGATCCCATTGAGATCCCAAATTGAAATTTTGCACAAACCAAGATAAAATACACAAAAATTTTTGAATTTTTAAAAAAACAATCATTATATGTTTTTTAAGAAATTTAAATTCAATTTTTCAAAAATGAAAATTTTTATGAAATTAGTTATGTTGCATATCATATTAAGCAGCATCTAATGTACTTTAAAATGCTTTTTACCAAATATTTCTATCTATATTTGGTGCTGTGTTATTGTCCATTTTATGTTCTAGTATCCATGAAAAAAAGAGGGTTTTTCGAAAAATCAAAGTCTCATAAATGAAAAAATAAGAGAGATAAAAATCTAAAAGTCTGGACTTTTGATTACCTGGAAGGGTACAATCGATAAGCCAAATTTCAAAGAAATACAAAAATGTGAGTGTAAAAACTTCACAAATTTTTTGATCACTTGACATGGAATGACCCGAATACAATACCTTCTTTACTTCATAAAAGGAGGTGAAAAGTTACAGGTAGTTTTAATCAAGTTCGAAAAATCTCATTTCCATCCGAATTATTGATGTTTTATTTGGCGTTGCCATACTTATGTCTTTTCAATTTGTTTGTTTATTCTTTCTTACTCACAAATTTTAAGGGTTTCGATTTCAACGGAAAATCTTAGGCACAACTCAATTCAAGCCTTGAGCAAAATATATTACTAGAGTTTTGTAGTAAGTTACCGCCCTAAGCCAGGGATAAGGCAGAAATACTTAAAATACACCACCAGCTCAGTTATTCCATCCGAGGACTGCAGTTTCGTGCTTTTTAGCACTCATCAGCCCGGAATAGGAATCACATAAGCTGGTGGTGAAAATCCTCTTAAGGGAGCCAAGAGAGCCAAACAAACTGGTAGCTAATGTAGAATTAGCACACCAGATGAGTGACCGCAGCAATGGTGTGGTTCAACTCAAAGATTGATGGCAAGGCATGGTATTTTGTAGTAAGTTACCGCACTAAAGCCAGGGCTAAGACAGAAATACTTAAAATACACCACCAGCTCAGTTATTCCATCTGAGGACTGCAGTTCATGCTTTTTAGCACTCATCAGCCCGGAATAGGAATCTCTCTTGTTTGGCTCTCTTGGCTCCCTTAAGAGGATTTTCACCACCAGCTTATGTGATTCCTATTCCGGGCTGATGAGTGCTAAAAAGCACGAATCTGCAGTCCTCGGATGGAATAACTGAGCTGGTGGTATATTTTAAGTACATTACTAGAGACCATGAATATGAAAGCGAATTTTCAAACTTACACAACTGCAGTTTTGGAATGCTCAGGAACCTCTTATAGCCCGGTCAATTTAGACATAAAAATAGTGATCAAATAACAAAAATTCTGGGAAAGCTAAATTTTTGTAGAGACCTTGGGTTTAGCATTACAAATTAAGTGCCAAAAGTTCCCGTCGATCCCGTGTGAGCTAAAAAAGTTATTTGGGGTCAAAGGTCAAAATTTTAGGTTTTTTGGATTTTTCTCAAAAACGGTAAGTTTTATCGAAAAGTACCTCCGACCAAAGATGTAGATCTCAAAATTCTCTCTAAAAATGGTCCTCATGATTTTTCTCCAATACCAAACCATTTCCCAGATATTGCGTACTCTCAAAAGACAGCCAGTCATTTACAGAATCCCCTCTACTCGCATGGCCTTGAATAACATCTGGCTATTCTAGTTTGTGTGGCGCCCAACCCACTAAGGGCATGGGCGCACCCCTCAATATCGCGGAGCCCCCCCCCCCTTCAAAAGCAACAGCCCCCCTCCAAAAACTGAGAAAAATATCCCTCAAAACAGCCCCCCTTTAAATGTTTTTTGAGCTCTCAAACTGTAACCACATTTCATACAATAAAACATAGTTTGGCTGGCGAGTCGCATTATTATCTTGACTCCTGACAATGTTTGGCCTTAGTGATACATTGTGGGTAAGATTTCTGGATTCTAATCTGACTCTAAGTAATCTATCTCTCTTGGTTAGACAACAAACTGTGGTTAACGCTTCTTCATCTAATTTTGCGTATTATCTCACTGCTTTAGTATAACGTGAGGTATTGGAAATCATATAATTCAGTAGTTATGCCCTCAAGCACCATTTCTTTTAAAGTTTTATCTGATATTCCTTGTTTAAGAAGATGATCCGAGTTTTCCCACTTCTGCTTATCAAAGAACTCAAGTTGAAATCTGGAATTGTAAATTTTCGCTATACAATCGAATTCTTCAAACTTGCCATCGTACTATGTTTCGATCATCAGCTCTCGTTCTGCAAACTGGTTACTTTGAGAATCTAAAAAATATAACACTAGGCCTTGCGGATGACCATCATCAGAGAACTTGTTTTGAGACGAATTACGACGACCAGTTTGAAGATGGACAATGAACATTTATAATTCCAGATTTCAATTTTGAAGCTGAGAGACTACTATGAGCTCATCGATAAGCAGAACTGGTAAAACTCGGCAGCTCCCTCTTTCAAAAAGGGGATTTCCGATAAAACTTTGAAAGAAATTGCTTGATGGTGTACCTACTGAGTAGTATGGTTTTCAAAACTTCACATGCCATACTGAAGCAGTGAGACGATAGGTAAAATAAGAGAAAGAAGTGTCAGGTACAGTTTGTTATCTAACCAAAAGGGATGGATTTATTCAAGTCAAAATGGATTTATTCGAATCTAGAAATATTAAGCCACAATACCATCAAGCCACAATTTCAATCAAGAATGAAAATTATGAGAAGTGTTATAGTTCAACTCGCACACCAAACTTATGTTTTATTGTAATCAATGTGGTTACAGTTTGAGGACTCAAAACCCATTAAAATTTTTTAACGTCTTTTGTTTCAAAGGGTGACTTATGTGGGCTGTTGCAAGCCACATTTTTTTTTTAATTTTTACACTTAATCTTTGTTCTCTATCATAGGTAAATTTGATATTTTGAGCCAAAGTTATGGACTAAGTGGAGAATTAACATTTTTTTTACTAGATAAGAAATGCTTTTATTACTTATTTTTTCCGTATATTTGTAAGAATTAATATGAAAACAAACTTTTACAAATCATAACTTCTAATATTTTTTCTCCAAGTACGGAGCAACACGATGTTATTCAATTTTGACACTATACTGCCGTGTGCAGGTAAACGGCAGTATCTGCAGAAATGAGTTTTCGAGATATTTGGAGAAACGCGTTTCGGATGCAATACTAATGAATGGAAAATGTTGGAATTAGACATCTTTTTCGCGCTTTTTTTTCAGCGGAAACCAAATAAGTTAGCTTGTACAATAAAGATAACATACAACAATTGACAAAAATGCAAAAAAATGAAAAATTTGCAGTTACTGCCCTTTACCTGCACACGGCAGTATATTGGTCAAATTCAAGATTCAACACATGTGTGGAACTTTAAAATACAGTTTATTATTAAAATGATCTTATGCAATTTGTAATCTACACAAAAAGTCTGCTCTTAAGAGCGATAACATCAAATTTATCAAATTTTGCTATTTGACGAAATTATTGTAACTTTTTCCAGTTTTTAAGCATTTATGGTCAACTTCAAGGCGCGAGCGACACCTCAAGATATTTTTTGAGGTCAAAATCCTTTTGCATAACCAAATATCTCTACCAAAGGCAACTTTTTCGGGCTATTACTTAGCGTTTATCAGATTTTGATTTTCTTCAATCCACCCTAATGAACATGGCCAGTACTTCAAAAGTAAGTCCACCTCGTACTAGAGCGGGATTAAGTGAATGAAGCTTTTGTTGTAAAAAATACTGTTTATTTTGTGGCGAGAAAGCGGATGAAGAGGCTCAGAAGAACAAAACGCAGAATTATCGCAGAAAAATTCATAAATTTTCTACATTTGCATTCAAAGAATCCCTTTTACAATTAGCTAAAGATCGTTCTGAGGTGTGTCAAAAGCTGCCCTTGCATGTTTTAATTTTGAGTATGATTTAGTCAATGCTTTATGAATTTTTCTGCGATGATTCTGTGCTTTCTTCTTCTCAGCCTCCTCATCCACTTCACAGCCACAAAATAAGCAGTGTTTTTAAAAACAAAAGCTGGATTCAAATTCACTTAATTGCGCTACAGTACGAGGAGGACTTACTTTTGAAGTACTGGCCTGTTCATCCTCACGTTGCTGCAGAGATTGAATTTTTCTGGGTGTATGATTTTCTGCAATTCACGCGAATTGTAACTGACTTTTGACTTCTTAAATAATCAGCATTCTTATAACTTCTCCCGAGACTTGCATCGATTAAAGTTGGCATTCCACGACTGCCCAGCACAACAGTTTCACCTTCAGTTCAAAGTTTATTGCAAATAAAGCAAAAATGTGATTTTTCTTAAATATTGATCAGCACAAACAACAGTAGATGCTTGTAATAAATACGTTTATTCACTCGAACTGCACGTTTAACTCAAAAAGAAGCAGGTACGTCAGGGGTGCCCACCTAGGAGGGGTCATGGCCCAGATTGTGCCATCGAAATTTTTAGGGAGATTGTTTTGAGGGGTATTTTTTTCATTTGTGGGGGGGGGGGAGGCTTGCTTTTGGGGGGATCTCTGCGATGATGAGGGGGGGGGGGGCCCTTAGTGGCTTGGCACCCCTGGGTATGCGAACGACACCACACAGACTAGAATAGCCAGATGTTATTCAAGAACATGCGAGTAGAGGGGATTCTGTAAATGACTGACTGTCTTTTGAGAGTAGGCAATATCTAGGAAATGGTTTGGTCTTGGAGAAAAAATCAGGAGGACCATTTTTATAGAGAATTTTGCGATCTACAACTTTGGTCAGAGGTACTTTTCAATAAAAATTGCCGTTTTTGAGAAAAATCCGAAAAACCTAAAATTTTGACTTTTGACCCCAAATAACTTTTTTAGCTCACATGGGATCGACGGGTACTTTTGTCACTTTATTTGTAATGCTAAGCCCAAGGTCTCGACAAAAATTTAGCTTTCCCGGAATTTTTGTTATTTTCATTGTCTAAATTGACCGGACTATTAGCCCTTATCTCTCTGCAAGTTTGTACAAATTATTTTGAAACCTGAGGAAGGGGTGCTTTTTGTTCCAAAGGGAGTAATGTAATTTTAATCCGTTTCTTTCTTATTGACGATTTAAATCTTTGATTGAGAATCAAATAAGATTGCAAAGCTATCTTCGGGGGTTGGTGGGCATTAGCGAGCAGGGGGCGAGTCCCCTAGTGATTAAAAAAAAAAGACAACTGAATTTGGCAAACGATAAACAAAAAATGTATAAAAATGTTATTTAATCTTTTTCTTCAGACGAACCTTTCAAAAGAGATTTGTTGGTTATTCATTTTTAATTTTAATGTTATTTGAATAGATAAATGAAGTTGTTTCAAATTTCTGACTTAGATAATCAAGCACAACTTTCTAGAACTATAGATAAATACTTTTCTAAATTAGAAATAGCAAACAATATAACTTAATGTGAAAATTGTTATTAATTTGTTTGTAATGTTAGTTTGTTTAGTATAGCAATTGAATTTTTTATTTATTTATTTGTTAAAATAGCTGTCTCTTATTCGAATTCTAAGCTAAGTAGAGTGAATAATATGGAAAAAACTATATAAAGGGAGTGGGACTGGAAGAGATATTTGCTATTTGGGAGTGTCCGTTAAAGGAGGTTTTCATAAATTTTGTTTTGTCATGCAATAGCATACTTTTTGATTTAGGTTAGAGTTATTTCCTTATTAATATAATTACATTTTTAATAACCTTTGAAGAATTTCATTTTGTCACTCTCCTGGTATGTGAAAATTTGACTCCCTATTTTGAGGGGTGTAGCATAGTTAAAGTGAATTCCCTCTATGTTTCCCTCAATAAGTTCTTAACAAAGAGTAAGAATAATTTTTTTCACATTTTATTTAAAAACAAAATTGTGATTGGAAAATGTCAGGTTTTTGGAGAATCATCTGTATATCTTTATCATGAAGAATACACCAAGGGATGGTGTCCTTATTCTAATTTGACTTTTAGGGATTGTGTCTTTATTACTTATAGGATATAGATTTTGTGGCCTTGAAAGAGCAGATGTTCAGATGGCTAAATGCCTTCACATTTCCCCCATTAGTATAAGTACACAGTCCTTAAAAGTCTGCACTATAAGGATATATTCCTTGCAGGGCTTTCTTGCCTTTCTACAGAAAAAAAAGTTCAATATTTCATACCATTATTACATTTTACAAAGGACTTACTCTTCATCGAACATGTTTCAAAAGTTACTGTGCTATATACCAGTGTTAAATGGCTGAAATACAAGTTATGTTCTAACTTATCTCTCCCACATGTCCTACTATCACTACTAATTAGAATTACAATGGAATTCACTAGTAACTGGGGAATTTTAAAACCAGGGGGGCCATAAACAGTCATTGCAACTTTAAAACTGGTAGAATCCGCTTGGTATCGTCTGTTAAATGCAGTGCAGTTGTTATGCATGGACCTATCTGGGCCAAGGCAGGGCCTGCAACATGCAGAGGCCCCAAGTCACTTAAGAGAAGACTTACAAAAAGAGAAATTTTTGAGGAAAAAAAATATATCGTGGTCACAAACAAGGCTGTATGCAGTTATTTTTTTCGGGAGGGGCCCGGATTCGCACATTTCCCTGACATACACTCATTGAGCTATTGCAGGTATATTTTTTCCTTTTGCAGTTCAGACTTGTTGTCGAAGGTGAAACAGACCATTTACTCCCATATGTGTCTTTTTTACTGATAGCTTTCATGCGTTTTGTCTCTTTTTTTTAATGGTTCCAACTGTTTTTATTTTTAATTTGTTATTATTTCTATTCACCTTTGTAGTGGTAAAGAAAACAGGAGAATGGGCCTTTTTAAGTGTGATGTAAAAGATCCATAATTTGTATGGGGGGAGGGGTCAAGGGTTTGTCCCTGGGTAAAAGTTTTGAAAAACAGATACAAAAATCTGCATTTTAAGGTCTCATATGGGTGTAATTGAGACTAAAAAATATGAAGAAAACTAGGCAAACAAAACCTTTTAAAAGTTATGCATTCTTTTAAAAATCAAGATCAATCAATATAAAAATTGCTTGTTTGACAAATCGTTGACATTCATTGACAGAAAGGAGAAAAGAGAAGCACATAGTCACTCGCTCATATCGGCTCTTAGTGCACCTTGTTTTTGATCATTTCCCCAACACCCCTCCCCCTCCTATTGCATTAAACGCCCTATACTAGAAAATGAAATAGAGTGCAGTAAAAATTATATTCTTTTCTCACACTGAAGACATTAACAGTATGCAGCAAAAGTAAGAAAAAACAAGTAATAACAAAAGAACTTCCAAAATACTGAATTCAGTATTAAATAAATGGCAAGGCATGAAACATATCAGTCACAAAAAATGATCTTGAAAAATTTGCTACAAAAACGAGAGAATCATGTTTTTGCATTTTTTACGCAGGATGTATCAAAGAGCTGTATTTGGCCTATCTAGGTAACCATATAGTAGCCTAATCGGAAACTAGGGGCCTGACCCTTCTGGAGTCCTGGGCTGGAAATCAGTGCAGTGTAAGTTTTATAAGAGTTTTGGGGGGAGGAGGACAAGTCTACCAAACTGACAAGGGGGCCTGCCTTGGCCTGAACGGCCCTGAATTGAATTAAAAAAGAAAGCAGGAAGCCCTATTAGGGTCACAATTTCAAGAATGCTTAGCAACTGATGAAAACTAAAATTGCTTTTCCTGTATTTTTTTGAAATAGATTGCTCGTTTATTAATTACACAGATAAGAATTAAAAACTTTGTTAATTTCCTTTTCTGACCTCAGAAAAGGGGGGAAAACTTTTTCTGTTTTACGTTACAAAACATTTTGGGTTTCAAGGGGGTGGGCGTTGGACCCCCCCCCCCCCCTTTCTGGATACGGCACTGGTCACAAATCCTCCAAGTGAATCAAAACCTCTGAAGATGCTGGAAAGGGATTGCTCCGATTCTGATTCCAAACAAAAAAAAACTGTGTTCAGGGTCTCATTCTACGGGTAAAACCATACATAGTGGTAGGTATGGGGGACCATGGAGTATAACATGATCTGAAAAAGGTCAGAGTATTTTGGTTCCCATCATGCAGTTAAGGTGGTCCTGAAAAAATATGTGTGCCGTGTTGGTAATCTTTGGCATTACAGTGATGGCATCATCTGTGTCCCAACCTTTCTGTGCATATTAATGGTTTTATGTAATTTAATTGGCTCACTTTCAAGTTTGCCCACCAGCACAAATAATAATGCATCCTGTTTTTTGTCTGTCTCTCTTTCAGGATTGGCTGGCAAGTCAACAGCTAGTGATTCTCATAATCGTCATCAATGTCGCCCTAGGAATATTATTCTTCAAGGTAATATTATAGTGAAGAACATTCTCTAAAAGTTTTCGGTGCTTTCCTGGATTCCGAATTTCCGTCTTCTCCAGAAACTGATCTTGAAAGACAATCGGGGCCATTCCTTTGTCGCGGGAACGCCTTCTAAAACTTTTCCAATTCATTGTTTGGGGCACCAGGACATTTCTTGACCTCTGGAACCCATGCTCAGATTTTTAATTCTTCCGAATTGGAAAGGAAACAAAACTGATTAAATTATATGATTTTATGCCTGAAAAAGAGCTTTTTTATATTAAAAACTAAAATAAAATATGCTATTCTTATAGATATGACTGTTCATATTACGAGCATGCGCTCTCGCTGCTCTGTTATCCTCGATTGAAATTATTTTATTTTTCTAACTCACAAGAGCAAAAACTTAATATTTTACCAATAGAAGTAGACTTGAGCATCAATACTTATTCTTAAATGCAGTACATTAGCAATAGAAAGTGTACAATAACTTACAAGAAATTTTAATAAATATTTGAAACTAAGTATTCCAATTTACATCAAATTGCATTTGAAACTAGCTTCATTTGTGAACATAATTTTACTAAAACTATTCAAACTTAAAAAAGATACTTTATGTGTTGATCAAGTTAAAAAAATTGTAATGAATTCGCTCTCAATAGAATTGAGAAAAACGCACTTCAAAACAATATTGCAGAGAAATTCAATAGCACATATTTTGTAGTACTGAAATCTAGATAGTTGCACAGTAAATCAATCTACATGTACAACGTTAATTATTTAAAATCTTTTGAACAAAATCTAAATTTTTGAGGATTGCATAAGACATTAAAATTTTAAAACTTATTTGACAGTCTTAGATGCTTACAACAGCAGCAATTCCTTGTCAATAACAAAAAAAGTAATTGATAACATTTGTTAATATTTCAAAACGAGTTAAAAGTGCCTTATTCTTCATACGTTAACACCAGGTAATTGTTCATTATGGTCGGGAAGTATTTGTAAAAATGTTTTTATTCTGCCATTGTGTTTTTGTACAGATACTATTCGGTAACACTTATAAATCATCCACCATTTCTTATGATTTTGCAAAAATCAACTGTATAATAACGGAATGCTATGCACACCAGATATGAACACTGAAACAACCTGCATTGAACTTTTGTCCGAAGTTCACCTATTGTATAAAAATTTCAAAGCCATTGTTTTTGTCTGTTTTCTATATGGTCTGATGTTATAATAAAACTTATATGCCCTTATGTGTAACTATATTTTACAGGACCACTATCATTTTAAAATCTTCTCTCTTAAACTTTATGGACATGTTTAAATAGCCATCAGCCATCACTTTTGGTCAACTTTCAACCATTTATTTAAAAATGATTTTATGTACTTTAGCATATAAGACACTAGGAAAGTCATCCACATTCAAATTTTAAGTTTTTCAATTATAATCATAAAACAAAATACTAACAGATCAACTGATTACGCTGGGATTTGAAAACATAAATACGTTAATCCAATGAATCCTCATTTTTACAATAGCGAATGATCGAGTAACGCTGACGTCACCAACAACGACACTCACGCCACGGCATGATAATTTGATAATATTTTTCGGTAATATTTGACATGGCAGGGAAATGCTCTCTTTTGACGAGGCTGAACTGGATTCGGTAACTTGACTGTTTTACTGGTAAGACTGTCATTTTAGGATAATGAAGAAACTTAAAAATGGTTAACAATGAACGCTATCTACTGGATTTTAGGGTCAATCCACCGGAGTTAGGGTTAAAATTTCAACTATCAAAATATCGCCAAACAGGCAATGGCTTCATTCAAACGTAGAAGCAATTTTCCTCCGTCATACCTTAATGGGCAATTTTTTTAGCTATTTTCATATTTGTTAAGGCAGATATTTTGTACAATTTTAACAAATTTAATTTTTCCAATTATATTAACAATGTTCACTACTGTGTTATATTGCCACAATCAAATTCCATGATACCACTTTAATATGCAAACTAACACAATTTGAAATTTGCCGACTTGAGCTAAGTTTAGATGCATTTAGCACAAATTAGGAAAGTCGTTGAAAACCACCATAACAAAGACATACAATTTTATAATATGCAAAAACTTCTAAAAACTTTGCAACATTGAAACAGGGTATCAATTTAGAAGCACAAAATATACCATTGCAAAATAATGCTGAAAACTTTTAATTTATCGAAAATTGGGTGTAAGCATTTCAAAAAACAAACAGAGTCATTAATAAAAGTATACCTTTAAATGAAGCATAAATATAAATGAGTTCTGCGCTACAATAGGTAAACAGAGCAGTTTAAAGTAAAGTTTGAAATAGTTGATAAACAGCCTTTTTGTCCGTTATCTGGTTTTATTCTTATTGATAAAGATGATTTACAATGTTCTACTGTGTAATTGAGCTCTAAGAAGTTTTCTCCATTGCTTAATGGAAAATCTATGAGAATTCATTCAATTATTTAAAACTAGTAGAACAATAATACATAAATGCTAGTATAATCAGTGATGTTCCCATCAATTTTTCTGAGGGTATACTCCCAGTACTCACAATATGTGTATGCGATCATACACATAAAATGTCAAAATACGAAAATTTTTGAAGCTTGAGGGTATACGCTATATGTCTAAAAGATGTTTGAGAGTATACAGCGTACCTGGAGTATACCCTATGGGAACACCACCGAGGATAATATTAATTATTACAGTCTTCATTATTACGGTGCAACTTTAAAACAATCACAAGAGAAGAATTGGTTTTAATTTATTATGAAATTTGGTAATAGTTAACATGAATTCAAGGAATTTTACTGGGATGATTGGAAAAATTCACATTTTGTTTACCAATATTGTATACATTTCCTGTGTGTGATGGGTTTTTACTTTCAATTTTGATTTCAAAAAAAAAAATTGCTTTCTATACAATATTACGTTTGAAATTCATCATTTGGGTCAGCATTTTGCCTCTTATGGTCATTTCAAACTGGAACTGTAATTATAAAAACACTGTAGACTGAAAAGATTATAATTTAACATGAAAACGCAGTCAATAGATTGTTGAAAGCAATGGTGAAGCCTAAAATAATGCAAAAAACTTAGTCATCCAAAACTGAACACAACGATCAATGAACAACAAAAAATCAAATGGCATTAGTTTCATATCTTTTTGATAGACAGTAAAATTCCATTACAACGAATACCAATACTGCCATGGCCAGGGAAAGGGTAGTATCTGCAGAAATGAGTTTTTAAGATGTAAGAAGAAATGCAATTTCGATTCCCTGCTAACAATAATGAAATGTTGGGATTTCACTTTTTTTTTTTGTGCTTTGTTTTCAGCAGAAAAATAGACAAACTTGTTCAATAAAGCTAAAGAACAATAGATGATGAAAATTCCTAAAAATGAAAAATTTGCAGATAACGCCCTTTACTTTCCCAACACAGAATACAACGAAATATCCATTTTCAGGAAATAAATTTTCAGTAGCAATTAAATTCCATCACATAACTTGAATTCCTTTACGACGAAATTCCCGCTACAACAAACAAAATTAGCAGCCCTTTGAAGTTTGTCGTAAGGGTATTTCACTGTATTTTCAGAAGCGCAAAGTGAGAAGAGATTAATCAGAAAATGAAATTTTAAAAAAGTGAGAGAGAGAGACACAATACAAGAAATGTGGATATTAAAAAAGGCAGAGTGGTCAAAAACAAATGTTTATTTACAAAAACAAGAGTTGAATCAACATACTGGATTTATTACAAAGAAATAATACATACGTTATGTGTTCAGTAATTTTCGGAATTCTGTATATTCTGGTAAACCCTTCTCGTTATCAAACACACGGAGTGTGTGAGTTTCCGACAGCATTAAATTCACCAAATTTTCCACTGCAAAACAAAGAATACATTTTGAAGACATAAAAAATCAACAAAAAAATTTAAAGTAATGACAATATTTATAGTGTTAAATGAGCTAATGAAAAAATGCATAGATTTTTTTAAATTTATTTGAAGTTAAACTCTGGGAAAACGAGAGGTAAAGAAGCGGAGAAACAGTTGTGTATTGTTGTCACTTTTAAAATCTGTGGGAAAAAATCATAAAGAAAAAAATGCTTTACATGATGCATAAATGAAATATCAAAATACAGACTGCTAAACATACAAACAGCATTTCTCAGAATAGTGACTCTGACTACGAGGGGAGTTACAGAGATAAGTAACGAAAGTCACGAAATTCGAAGCAACGTAAATATAAATTTAAAAAACCCACATTTTCTCAGACTCAAAACAGAACTATATGAGAAATTAAAGCACAACGAAATGTTGTGATACTGATAATATTTTACCTCATTGTTTATATAATTTATGGGATGGTTAATTTTCTCATAGAAAGTTTGTTTATGTGAACTCCACATTAAAAACAGATAAAAGCAAACAGTTTTCAATAAGCTATAACAGATGATTCCTGTAGTTAGTTTTTAATGCCACCACATACAAAAAAGCTAAGGCCTTTTCTCGGATGACTGTTCATCTAAAAGCCCACACTTCATTGCACTGAAAGAGGGCTTACTTGAAACTCCGAAACAAGTGTCTGCTTAATTTTGTGCAACAAAACATTGTTATATCTTATTTTACTTGCTAATCAAAATGTTCACACAACCATTTTTTTTTCAATTTTAAAGTGACTAAATTGAATTAAAAGAAAGAAAGGCCATTTTGTGGAACCCTGGAGTTCCTAGAATACGGCTTTAACAACGCTGAATGTGATTTCTTTGTTCAATTGTTTTTATGGTGAACTAATGTTGCTTGGTTTGCAAGGGCGGATCCAGAAATTTTTCAAGGGAGTGGCGATTTATTTTGATTGCTTACTTTTGACTTGTATACTGGTTTTAAAAAAATCAAAGGTTTTGAACTTTAATTTCGAAACAGTTCCGGGATAGAGTCCCAAACCCAGACCTTTCTTCTCACAACGTCAATGAAACTCTCTAAATTTGCGTTTTTAAACTTAAATTTTCAAAAAATTACTGCTGAAGAGTCCCTCATCCCTGTTGGTTTGTTGAAAAACGAATTTGGGTTTATCTTTGTCCTTTGGAGGAAAACATCCAACATTGCTTGAGTCGACCATTCAATTTAAGAAACGCTAGTCTAGACCATAGTGATGCTTAATACAACAAATTTTTGAAAGATCTATGCGAATTTTAAGACCAACATCGAGTTTTGAAGTATTTTCTGAGGCCAATAGTAAGGAAAATAAATTCAAAGACTTTTGACAGATCTTGGGAATCTTTTACAACAATAGTAAAGGGTACTCTCATTTCTGGGGGCCATTAATTTTGTATGAAGTAGCTCATAAATTGGCTACATATCGCCGAATTTTTGTAGTCAAATTTGTCTTTGAAAGAATCTCACTAAATATTGTCAAACTGACAATGTATTTGGCAGTTCATTTTTAGAGCTGAATTTGTTGCTAACTTGGTGAGAAAAAACTTAGTTATATATGTTATCCATATACTGACACAAAAACAATTAAGTTGCTTCAGTTTCAATTTTATGGCCTCCTGTTGTGAAAAAGTATCACGTAAAACATGAAATAGCAAAACATTCTTGATATAATCAGCTAAAAACTAACGCGGAAGTTAACTGATTTCAATTACTCATTTAAATAATTAATATTTAAGAAAATTAATGAGGTACTGCTTTCTCCTTAAGTTATGTTACCAAATATAAATTAAACTTACAGTGACTGTAAACTCCACGTCGCAATGATGTATTGAACACACAGAAAAGGAAATTGCAATATTTGCTGAACTTTTCTTCAATGTTTTGTAAATCTTCCAAGCTAGAACAAAAAAATAAATAAAAACAGCAAAAAGGTAATAAAAAAAGCTGAAGCACCAATAACAAATTCAATGCATCAAATCTAACACATCTTACCAAACACGATCAATTCCTTTCAGCCAAAGTTGTTGAAAAGTATAACACAGATTCAGCACATCACATATCTGTTCCTTCAAACGTAGCAGACGTTTGTCCAGCAGACACTTTTCGTGAAGGGATTTTAGGTATGCATTGTGGACCACAATCACGTCATCAATAGTTCTAGAATTTTGAAGTTCCTTGCTGAATTCCACATCAAAACTGTTATGAATCTGCAGATATTAAAAAGTGAAAATAACTTAAGTTGGATATTAAAAAGACTTGTCATTATCTAACCAATCACTAAGTAATAGGGAATGTTAAATGAATTACAAGTATGCAGGGGCACCAACCTGCAGACCTTTTTCTAACTGTCCACAATTATTATATTTAATTTTAATAAAACCGCAGCACGTGTTTTCATCAAGCGCATTACTTTTAGAGTAAAAATCCTTTACCATCCCATACGAGCGGCGTACTTTTGCTTACCAAATGATAATTGCTAATTAGGACCTGGCTTTGTAGTACTTTACAATTGCTGTACGGAATTCAAGAAGACTACTAATTCAAGTCATAAAAGCAATCCACCAAAAAAGTACAACTTTTTCTCTTTATCATAAAAAATTTAATTTTTTGAAGAATAAAGTCAATCCTGTGGGATCCCGTGGGATTGGCACTTTACAATCCCGAAATCCCGTGGGACTGAATTTGGCGCGGGATTCGAAACCCTACTGATCACTATACAAGACGGCCAACCCTTTAATCAACGAGTAAGAGACTTAAGGTTTTAAAAACAGATAAACTCCTTCTTTATCTTATTTTCCATTAAAAAAAAATAATCTGAAACCACTATTCCCAAAATTTGTTTGAATGTTTTACTTTTCAACCTGGTTTTCAGTAACATTTCACACCAGTAGGCACCATGCAATACATTGATATTGCGAACAATGAACTAACCCTGCTCATGATGTAGTTGTGTAATCCATTGACAAAAAAAAGCAATCTCATTCGCATTATGTACATGCCATGAGTTTTCTGCTGCTTTGGATATTCATGTCTTGATATTGCTTTAACTATTTCATTCACAGCAGTTCCACTTGCATCTAATCCTAATAAAAAAACAATTATGCAATGTCAAAGATGGATTATTCATAACATATTTTTTGCAATGACACATTAAAATAAATGTTGCTGAAAATATAAAAAACTAAAATCTCTTTTGAGGGTAAGCATGGAAAAAAAAAAAAAAAAAAGAAACTGATGCAATAAAATGTTTAAGTTGAACAGTTAATGAGATTAAAATCATTGGCAGAGCACATGTGCAGAAAAAGGAAAGAAAAGCTTCCTTCTCGATATATGGTGTTCTTTGGCAGCTAGGAAACGTCTGAATAATGTCTAAACTACCTATACAGGATGCGGCAAAAGATATGCCCTCATTTTGGAGAGCAATAAATAAAATACTATATTAAATGTAGAGGCTTGTAATTTTTTTATTACCTTTGGTATTTCAAACAGTTTTTTTACATTAACGTTTAAAAACAATATCTGCAAGATATCTGTAGGGTATGGGGATGATGCCCCTAACCTACAAGAACTGAAAAGGAGAATCATTGAAAAGGTGAACGCCATTCCACTTCAGATGTGCCAAAAGGCAGCCAGAAGCTTCCAAAATTGGCTATATCAGTGCATTGCTATTGGAGGCCGCCATGTTGCAGATATCGTTTTTAAATGTTAATTAAAAAAAAAAAAAATGAAGTACCAAAGGTAATTAAAAAAAATCCAATCCTCTACATTTAATAGTATTTTATTTATTGCTCTCCTAGATGAGGGCATACCTTTCGCCGCACCCTGTATTATATAATAAGAAAATATTATACCTAAATAGATTTCTAAAAAATATTTCTTCATTAAAAAACAGAAGGAAAAAATGATCAAGTTTTATCTATTTGTTCAATGTTTGTGAAATACAGTAAATCACATCGAATGTGGATACTAACGCGACACAATTTTTTGTCCACAATAGCGGGGTGTCCGCAGGACAGTAGTTTAATACCGTTATTTGCCTTGGAATCGAGGGAATTAAAAATTGTCGGCATAAGAGAAAAGTCCATTAGGAGGGGTTTTGCTGTACTTCTAGTTCTATATTTCTTCTTTTTACTGATGTTTAACAGATGAATTTTGTTGGAGACGCGAAGTGGGGTTGCATAAAGTATTCTATGATTTTTTTAATTTTTCAGATATTATAGGATTACAATCTTGCTTTTAAAAATCGATATGCTGTATAAAATTTTAACTCAGTTGTATTTAATTCAGATTACATTAAAAACAGTTAATATTTCGTAAAATTAATATTTAGCTGATATCTGCCTTATAAGTGAAGATTAAATATTTTTGATGAAGAATATATGTTAAGCTTAACCTATGACCACTTTACCCTATCTTCCTCAAGTTGATCTAGAATATTATATAAAATCAATCCAGCTTAGCTGTTTATGCAGATGTATTCTTGAGACATCCGGTAAGCTGTTTGCACAACCAATCTGCTAAAAATTTTAATAAACAAAATTTCACAAAGAAGTTAAAAGAGGTGTTTAGATTTTAAAATGTTTCATGTGCACACAAAATAAATTTTTTCACTAAATAAAATACTGCCAGAAATAAAATTATGAGTTCAGAATATAGTTCCTAATTATTAAAATGTATAACAAAAAAATTAAGCTCATTCTTTCATTTATTTCAAATATATGGCTCCTTATTTGATTCATGACCACTTTACCCCATTGACCACTTTCCCCTACCAGACCCTATAATTGTCTCATTTAATATTTAGGTGTGCTTACAAGGATTTTAGGTGCTGAGCAAGCACAGTATGTGGATAGACACTTACATATATATATATATATATATATATATATATATATATATATATATATATATATATATATATATATATATATATATGTATGTGTGTGTGTGTGTGTGTGTTGACATCTAAAAAGTATTAAAAACTTTTTATAACTTATATATAAGTTATAACTTATAACGTATTTATAACGTATAACTTTTTAAACTTTTGCCCTAACTGTGGGGTGTGTGTGTATTTTTAATAATGCACACACACCACAGTTAGGGCAAACCTGACATGGCAGTGTACATAGCACTATGATAAGGATCTAAACAGCCTTCACAATACTGCCCAGTTAGCTTTGCTCCAACTGTAGTAAAGAGTGATGTTCCCATAAATTTTTCTGAGGGTATACTTCCAGTAATCCATTACACACAATATGTGTATGTGATCATATACATAGTATGTCATAATATGAAAATTTATGAAGCTTGAGGGTATACGCCATATATCTAAAAAATGTTTGAGAGTATACGGCGTATATATAGTATACTCTATGGGAACACCACTGGTAGTAAACACAGCGCTTCAAAGAAAAGAAAATTCAAATAAAACATGCTTTTATGGAAACAAAATTTTATATTATTTTATATTGTATAGGAATTGCATGCAAAAGGAAATTAAGTGCCTTCATAAACTTATTACTTAATATAAAATAATTTATTTAAAACAAAACTACAGGGAAGCACTGTTTATACATTTTTGCAGGGGCTGCACGAAAAAAGCATACAAATGAAAAAACGTATAATAGTTGTACATTAATGTGTATTGGACTCTGCAGTGACCAATTTAAAAAACATATAAATCATAAAAATGTAGAAAAGAGAAACGTATAAACGGTGCTTCACTGTATATCAAAACGAACATAATAAATAAATGCATACAAATAGAAGGAAAATAACTCACTTATTGAATATAATTTATCTAAAAGATACTTGGCACATTTAATTTGCAACAAAAATGAAAATATTTCACTGTATTGAGTCTGTACTTGTGTTCCTAATATAATACTGATTGGCCACTCTACCTGAAATAAGAAAAGTAACTAAAACAATTGTTCATAAAATGAAAATTTCAACAGACGAACTACAAAAATAAATCTACATACTTCATAAAATAACTGAAGTGAATTCAGGAAACTTAGAGGCTTTTTGATTTTAACTTCTGAATTTTGACTGTCCAAATATATGCCCAAACTGTAAGAATATTTTAATGTAATTATTGCTACAATAAAAATTACTAATGCAAATTTCATTTGTTATAGTAAGTAAACTGGTTTGGAAAAAATTAGTAACATATTTTGTTGAATTAACATTAATATAAAACTGCAATTTGTTGCTTGAATTAATATTTTACCACTGAATGAAGAGATAATGTACATCATAACAATAATATTTTACCATAATAACAAACACACTTGACTCTATTTAATGACTTCCAATGGATCACAAAAGATCGTCCTTAAATAGAATGCAAACCTAACCTGGAAGTATTATGAAGGCTACACAGGTCCTCTAATGGCAGCATTAAGATGTTGCCAAGTTAGGTTTGCCCCAACTATACTGCAGTGCTAAGCACAAAAGTCATATCTGCGGCCAAATTGAAAACGAGAAATTGATATTTCAAGTTTTGCACCTCCATATATTTGCAACTTTTTTAGAATTTTTTAAAAAAATTTCCCATTGACAAATAACTATAAAACGTTGTATTTAGGTGCAATATGTGACAAAGAACCACTTGGTGACCGTAAATCAGTTTTGATGAAAAGTACAGGTATGACTTTTGGGCTTAGCACGGCAGTATAGTGCAGTTTGGCATCGAAGAGGGCTCAGGTGCCTCTATCAGTTGGAAACTGGGCGTCAAAATTATCTGTGTTATTGATATATGCGCCTTATGGCATAGGCGTCCATATACAAAATTTTAAGGGGAGAAGACTCAAGATATTCTCCATAGTTTATTTTCCCCATAGAAACCGCTTTCACTACAGATTAGAGTTATTAAAATGGAACATTTTTAATAGCTTACTCATTAAAGGCTGGAGAAGAAATGTTTTTACATTTTTGCAAAGAAAAAAGTACTAAAAGCAAAAAAGGTCTAATTTCCAGGGGGGGGGGGGGTTAAGCCCCCACTTGTCTTACTATATAGGCAGCCATGCCTTATGGTAGTACATGAAAGACTGGATACCATATTGGGGGATCCGAAACACTAAAACCTGTAATGCAGTCCCATTAGAAAGGGGGGGGAACAATATAAAAAAAATTTTTGGTGATATTTTCGGTTCAGTTACAGAACACCAACCAGGATCCGCGCTAGGAATTTCAAATTGTTAGTCAGTTAATCAGCCAAAATTTAAAAATCTGAGCCAAATTTCAAAAATCTTAGCCAAAGACTAATTTTAAATAAATCAGAAAACAAAGTATAATTTTAGAAAGAATAATATAGTAATACATACACTTATTATTTAAAGATGCAGCAGACACTCATACACTTGAGATAATTAGGACACTTGTTTGGAAGGGTTTATTTTCCCTAGTGGAATTTTTAACGATAGTATGGCACAATTTTGAGGATCAAGGATTTTTTTTTTCTGTTGATTGTTTGGAGAATTTCTTTTTCTCCATATAACAGTTTGTTTCACCAAATTTAAGATTTTATCTCATTTGGTGTGGTGGCAAATGCTTAATGCGGATCCTGATCAACATTGAAAAGCAACGAATGCCAGACATAACTGGTAGAAAATTATTGATCCTATGTTACTAAAAAATAGTTCAAAATTGGTCTAATAAGAATTTGAAATTTTATAAAAGAATGGGCATCAATTATACTTACCTTCCATCAGTGCAATGTGAAAACTAACAGCTTTGATGCAGTATTTTAAAACAAATTTCAAAATTTATTTAATTCCAAAATTATACATACTTTTCGCAACACTCCTTGCTCTCTGAAATGGCATTTTGCAAAGCACTATACAAAAAGGAAATGTCCTGCCAAGACTCATTGTAGAAAATCTGAAATAAAAAAATCACTAACTTAAATATAAAACTTTAAAAGCATTTATAATTAAATTACAAAAAATTAAAGTTAAAAAAAAAAGAAAGAAATTATATTTTCAATGTTAAAAACAAACACTCACTTTTTCAAAAACTGTAGAATAGAAGCTAAACATTAAATCTCCAGATTCCATAAGAAAATATTTCTGAAAAATATTAATTTGCTTACAACCATGACAGTAGCAATAATAATAACTCTAAGACAGGAAGAAAAAAACAGGACATACCCGCATATTGAGAATATGGGTCATAATGTGATACTTCTCTTTCAATAAATTCATGAGCCTTCCACATATGGGGAAACAGGCATAGTTCATGCAGATTTCAATGGATTTCAATATATTCCTTTTCAAGATTCTAGGAACATTTGGCTCCAAATTTTCAATAATCCTAAAAATTACAGGAAACAGGACATCAATTTAAAGAAAAATTCAATACATTCCATAAAATGGTTTTAAAAAAAAATTGCTTAAGTTTTACAGTAAAATGAGAAATCACAACTCATAATAGTACAAATTGCAGATCAAGAGCAGATCCAGAAAATGTTCAAGGAGTGGGCGATTGTATTTTACTCTTTGGAACTTCAATTTCTAAAATTTTTGGAAGAGGTGCACTGAACTCTATCGTAATTAAAGGTTTCCTATACTTGTGTTTCTTTTGAAAAATATCCAGGGGGAGCCCTTGAACCTATCTCTAATATCATCTAAGATAGTGTAAAATTGAGGTTTTGAAACTTAAATTTAAAAAAAAAATCCTATAGAAAGTTCTGGCCCCTATTCCACAGTAAGAGATGGCCTACGATTGCGTTTTCAAGCCCTTCAATTTGGAATTATAATATCGAAAATATACCTGAAGAAAAGTTCTGTATCTCGGCTCAAGGAGGGGGCGATCGCCCCCTCACCCCTCCCCTTGTATCCCTCCTTGTTGCAGATTAATGTAGACATGTTTTGGGGTTGCAAAGAACCCCTTTTTCAAAATACGCGAGTTAATGAATGAAAAGACATCCAACCAAAGGCTTTTGTTCTATGTCTTTTCATCCATTAATTCACTTATTTTGCTTTGAAAAAAAAAAAGAGTTCGATTTAACCTTGAAACACGTGTTTGCAGTAATCTGCATTTTGTACCTTCATACGTTGTTGTTTCT
Organism: Uloborus diversus; assembly: GCF_026930045.1. Lineage (NCBI taxonomy): Eukaryota > Metazoa > Arthropoda > Arachnida > Araneae > Uloboridae > Uloborus > Uloborus diversus. Next base: position 165,459,021 of record NC_072735.1, on the reverse strand, counting down.
TATTTTACATTTCAAGCACAAAGGCATTTATTTAACTTTACTTAATTTTTAATAGTTTACTATATTTAACTTGAAGTTTTACAGTAGCTGAATTCAATCTTTTTTTCTCTCTCTCTTCTTTCATAAGAGCTAACTTTTTAAATCAATTTCAATTAAAAAAACACAAGGAAGCAAAAAAAAATATGATTTCAATTATTATTTTTACTTTTACCAGTGTAGTCTTGAACATAGAAATCACTGGTTAGTGTGTATAGATAGTGCACTCAGCATGAAGAGAGTGTAAAATGTAAAAAGATAAACTATAAAAACGTAAAATGTAACAAGGTAAAAAAAAATGTATAATGTAAAAATGTACAAATAGAAACTAAAACTGTAAAATTGAAAAACTGTAAAAATTTAAAATGCAAAAGGATAAAATGTAAAAACAAGTAAGAAGTTAATAAGGTCAATCAGTTCGTAAGTCTGTGTGCCAGGATTTCTGTGACGCACATAGCGCATAGACCGTTCGGCCGATTTTCATGAAATTTGGCACCGAATTAGTTTGTAGCTTGGGGGTGTGCACCTCGAAGCGATGTTTTGAAAATTCGATTTTGTTCTTTTTCTATTCCAATTTTAAGAACATTTTCAGAAGCAAAATTATCATAAGATGGACAAGTAAATTACCAAGTAATCATAACGTGGAACCGTAACATGGGCAAGCCAATTGGCGAGAAATTCATCGTACATTATTTGTACATATACAGGCGAACCAAAAGACCTTTTAATTTTCTTTTACGTGCAAAGCCGTGCTGGTGCCACTAGTTTAAAATATAACTTGAAACATACCCCAGTGTTTCAATTTGATTCTTTGAAAACAACTCCACTGGTTTCCTCTTTGCAGCTGGCAAATACATAGGATTTGTATCTGGACAAAAAAAATTGCGTCTACTTCCTTCTAAAGCAAAAATTTTTTGCTTTAATAGGGGATCCTCAATTCTACTTTCTTCTTCTTGTATGTTTGGAGCAGCTTCTTCAACTCCTTTTTTACAGACCAACTTCTGAATTATTCTTATAAACTTTAAATATAATTCACCTGAAAATAATCAACTATTTACTACATATATTTTTTTTCTCTCTCAGTACAAAGAGTTGTGCCATAACACATATTTTTTAATACAGGGAAACCTATGTAAGTTGACCACTTGCGGTGCACTACTTTAGTTGTCAACTTAAACAGGTGGTCAGTTGACCACAGAGGTTGATTTGCATGAGAAGGGCTAATTCCCCGCCTGAAAAAAGTGGCCAACTTAGACCAGGGGTCAACTTCACAGGTCTTACTGTACTAAAATTATTTACTCTGGAAGTTATTTTCATCTATTCTAAACAATAAAATACATGTCTAAAATTCACAAAAAATGTTTTTACATATAGAAAGCTTTCTGAAGAAAGAAGCTGTCTTTTCAGGCACATATTCCATTTCAATGCAGTAATTCTCAGTTGTTAGAGAAATATCCAAAATAAGAATTAAGATGTAATATGAGCAGAAACCACAGAAACAAAACTTCTAAACTGTTAAGCAAAATAGCCAAATCCAACATGAACACAATGATTTAAATTTAGAATGGCACAGAGTCCTTTAGAAAAGAAAAAAAATGCAGACCAATTTTCAAAAGCCTACATAATAAAGAACAGAAGAAAGAAGACAAAATGATAATATAAATGCCAATTTAAAACAATATTACTAACTAATAATAATTAAAATAATAATAATTTTTGAAAAAATCTCTCAAACAAAAAAAAAAAAAAAAAATAAGAAACTTACCATGAATATTTTTCTGGGGAGATGTAGCTTTCAATAAGAAGTTGATTTTATTCAATATCTGAACAGATTTTCCAGTAATCAGAAAGTCATTTAAAAATGGTTTTAGAAAAAAATCTTTCTCAACTTGAGTGGGCAATTTCTTTAAAATGAGCGAATGCTCCCAGAAGGTTTCATCTGTGACATTGACATCTTGTCTAAAAAGGAAGAAGAAATGAAGAAAAATTAAAATAATTTAAAAAATATTAACTAGGGTTAGTGTTGATGTGATACAGCAAATCAAATACCCTGAAATTGAGAAGCAGCATTCACATATGGAAATAAACTCAAGACATGTACATTTTGCCGGGGTTCAGTGTGACACCCCACTCCAGCAGAAAATTGCCTTTTTTTTATTCTGTTAATTAGCATTTAAAACTTAACATTGGGTTGAAGACTGGTGTTATTGTTTACAAATGTGGCACTCATGATATAAAAATTTACTTTTATCACTTATGTAATATTGCTAACTTCATTTCTTCATGAGAGAATCCAGGTTTAAAATGTTGCCTACCTCAAACTTTACATATCCACCAGCAGTGATGTTCCCATCAATTTTCTGAGGGTATACTCCCAGTAATCCATTACACACAATATGTGTATGTGATCCTATGCATAGTATGTCATTAAATGAAAATTTATGAAGTTTGAGGGTATACGCTATAAGTCTAAAAAATGTTTGAGAGTAGACGGCGTGTATGGAGAACACCACTGCCCACCAGATGTACTATAGTTGGGGCAAAGGTTATGCAAATCCTAATCTCAGCATTACAATGCTGCCAGGTTAGGTTTGCCCCAAACTATAGACAAAATGAACTGAGACAGCAATTCAACCCATTAAGACAATCAGCAAACTAAGACTAAATTGCAAACTACGGTTATTTTTCCTCCAAAAATATTTACTTAAGGATTACTATAATTCTAAAAATAAATAAATAAAATAAACTAGTCACAAAGTCCTGAAGTCCCTTGATATTAAATTTGAAACTAAATTCACCTGTCTCTATGTCTTCAGGTCCACCTCTAATTTAAGTGTTGCAGAAAGTGATTTTCTTTTCTTATACTTTTCTCAAGAATTATATTTTGCAAAAAGGTTCTGTTGAAATGATTATTCACATTCATCTACAGATTGCCCAATATAAAGAGATTGGTCATTACATGCCAAGATAAATATACAGATGTTGAGAGCTATAGAAATAGAGGTAGATAGATTAGAGATTGATAAAAGCATATAAAGAGGTGAACGGCATAAAAAGAGAATTGCATAAAAGAGTAAACCAGCTGGTCTCAGGTGGTTAGTGCCTAATTTATCTAAAGTTAAAACTTAGTTCTCAGAACGATATTTTTCTATAAAAGTTTCGACAGTTTTTAGCTAACACAGAATTAACGAGTTTTTACCTTTAAAATTCTTAAAATATGCTATAATTATTATAGAAAAGAAAGGGTACTGGGATTTTTCCTCATCAAAACCAATTTTACTTCTGCTATGTTTCAACAATAAAATCCAATAGGCATGGAGCAAATTTTATACAAATACAAATGTGACAACCAGCAACAGGGTCTCGGCCCAGCTAGGCTGGTCCTAGTCAATTTATTAGTCCTCAAGGAAGATCAATGGCCCTTTTAAAGCTATCCACCCCCTTGCCCATTACCGCATCTTCCGGTAAGCTGTTCCAAGTGCCCACGACCCTACTGAAGTAGTAGTTTTTCCTAATTTCCAGGTTAGCCTGAGATTTGAATAGCTTAAAACAATGATCCCTCATCCTGCCTTTCCCTGCAAAAATTTAATCCATTAACATCTTTCATTTTGATTAATTTAAACAACTGAATTATGTCCCCTCTGACTCTCCTGTGCTCCAGACATATTAAGCCTATTAAGTCTGGTATCATAATATAAATCTGAAAGTCCCCTTACTAGTCTAGTTACCCTTCTTTGAACCCATTCCAACACAGAAATATCTTTCTTCAGATAAGGCAACCAAAACTAAACAGCATACCCCAAACGAGGTGTTACTAAACTCCTATATAAAAGCAGAGCATCCATTAACTAATCTATTACAAAACACTTTTAATGTTCAATATTTCTAGACTAGAGAAAATCATAGATTGCCTGTGGGAGCATATTAACTACACTACAATATTTTACTTTTTTAATAGATAATCTCTAGATCAGACACATTAAATTATGATACATGAAGTTCATTACATGGAGAACAAATACTTTTTATAAATTACCATAAAAGAATACCATAAAAACTAGATTTTACTAGAATAAACACATCATAATTTTTTTTTAATAAGACATTTTTGAGAAAGGGATTATAACTGGTAATTTAATATTTTAAAATAAGGATTGTTACCTAATAAAGAAAAATTCTTCACAAGGATCTTCAAAAGTATCAAAAACAATCAGCTTTTCCAAAAATGTGAAAAGAGGCTTACAAGTTTTCAAAAATACCCTTAAAGTTATCTTCACCTATAAAAAATGAAAATTTTAATGCATACATTGATTTTGGAATGAAATTTACAAAGAAAAAAGTAGAGAACATCTCAGTAATTTAATCCTAGATACAGATTTTAATATATATATTTCTTCTGTGTGTGTGTTTGTCACCGTAAGGCTTCTAGACGGCTGGACCGATTTTCACAAATTTTTTGCACTTGATTAGGTTGATCTGAGAATGGTTTAGAGTTTCAATGGAGCGAAAAGGAAAGGTTTTTGTTAATTAATTAATTTAAACATTGGATGGTTATATCTCCCATATGATTAATATTTATTTTAATGTATTGTTGAGCGAGAACTGAAATAAATATTGAACCCATTGCCAAAGGACAATAAGAAAGTCAGCTCTGCTTTTTGTAATGAAAATTTCCTACTGTGATAAGTCAATTAAGAATATATAAAACGTAGAGAGAGAGAGTGAAGTCTTCACATTTCTTGAAAGTAAAAATTTTAGGTCCTGTGATAAATTTTAAAGTAAAGTATTGGAAGAAATCAGGTTTCTTTCACTAGGTTGGTTTACCACCTCCAGCTCAGTCACTTCCTATGCAGGGCTGGTGAGTGCTTATACGTACAAAACTGCGGTCCTCTGCTGGAATGACTGAGCTAGAGGTGTATTTCATGAATTCTTTCACTAGGTTCACGCAAAATGTGTCTTCCTGTCGTCGTAGTTGAACCATGTGATGGAATCATTGCCTCAGGTTTTCCAAACCAAATGATCAGAAAGTACCTTACCTAGCAACATTTGTTTCTCGGCTCAAATCGATCTGAGTTTTGGCGCCACTAGCAAGAAGACTTTAAGGATTACCAAACTAATCAGTATATTATTAAAGGAAAAGATGGTGGAATAAACTTAAAGACGAAACAAATTTTATTTCCGTCCAGATAAATTACAACAGGGTAGCTCTGCACACAAAAGATCAGTGCAGTGGAAGATTTTTATCTTTGGCGGAAAGAACAAATTAGGCAATATATGAAGATCATTCAAGTACGCAAGGAAAGATAGCGAGACAAATGCTCAGCCAGAGAGTGGGATTTAAAAGTTTTCATATTTAACATTGGATCGCTAATCGGCCGGAGTTCGCTTCGCTCACCGATTGGCTGGACTACAGTAAAGTTAATTTGAGCAGTTTGGAGAGAATTACCCATATATTTTTGCAGAACAACAAACTCTAGTGAGTCAAGTGTAGTTATTTTATTCATACCCAGCGATCACATTTTTTAAAGATACATAAAACCTGAAATTTAATTATACTTCATGCAGTAAATTCTCTTTCATCTGGACCCTATTAAGCCAGACTTCACTCAAATCTGGACAGCCACTTAGATGTACATACTACATAAATATCATGCTCAAAGTAGTTTTTTATCTGAAGTTTATTGTAAGCAAAATCATGTATGCACATACTGTACTTAATTTTTTATGCAGTTTTATATGTCACTCTTGAATTCAAAATGCAGTTGAACTTGGTTAATACAAAATGCCAAAAATTCATGAAATAGTTCGTATTAGCCATTATTCGTAAGAGTCGTGCGAGAAAAAATGAGGAAACGCATGCCTAAATTTGAACGAGTTTCTACTAGTTTTGTTATTACTAATACATACCTTGTTGTCAAACCTGTTTGAGAAAAACTTAACTTAATTTTTAAATGTTCACATTTAAAAGAAAAAGAAATTTTAGTTGATTTTAAGCTTATTAAATTTCAACATTTTCATATCTCGGCATAAAACAACCAAGTTAAATTATTTGCGCATCAATATTTTCTGGACGCAGTTCATAAAATGGTGCTTGAGTGATACTTCAGTCTATGATGAAAGATACACATTACACAGTTTTATCTCTAACTAAATTGAAATGCCCACAGGTAAACCATGTATGGGCTTTATTCTCCATGAAAAGTAATCAACTACTGTCTGTTTTTGTTAGCCGAGACTTTCCGCCAATTTGCGCATGCATCAAGTCTGTTCTGATTTTATCAAAATAGGGAGGGAAACCCGAAAGTTAAAGGTGCAAAATGATGTGTTCAGCAGTTCTTCCAGTGGGAGCGGAAAGTGCCCATCTTCATCCTATCTCCCCTTTTAAAAATGGAAGCCGTCCTGAGTGCTAGTCTTTGCTTTCGAGAACGGACAGTACACACTTATTGGGCTTTTTACAACAACATAAAATGCTGAATTATTTCTAAAACAAAGTTTTCTTATTCAACCATGAAAATTTTTAGCTACGAGCTCTGAAATTTTTGATCTTCAAACCAAAACTTGCATTTTAATGCACGTATTACGTGTGAAATTTTTAATGTTACAAAATAGCAAACCAAACTCTGCAAATTAAATGTTTGTCTTAGCCGTTATTTTGCATTAACCGTGTTCGTATCAAGAGAGTACAACTGTACAATTTTTACCGTGTACGGTAGTTTGTTTAGGCACCTTTGCTCAGTTAATAGGTTATTTTGTTTAATCCGTACTTTCATTCATTTGGATGACCTAGATCCCCTATTTGTATGAATTAATGAGATTCTGCTGTACTTTTGAAAATGTATATTTAATTGAAAAACAAAGTGACTAGTTACATCACTATAAGCATGTTCATTATTGCCATTATGGGCAAAGTATCAAAAGTTTTTGCCAGGACGATTTTTACCATTTTTAAAAAAAAATTTTTTTTTAAATTTAGGGCAAAATCCCTTTTTGCAAAAGGAGCTTTCAACATCACATGTTTAATTTCAAAAATTATGTGCTTGGGTCACAGGAATAAGAAAAACAAAGACTTTCCATATGTTTCTCCCAATTATTCTAATTTTCCAGTACTTACCAGGCATTGAAAAAAAATAAGGAAATTCAAGGACTATCAGGGTCGTGTATGCACCCTATTTAAATCACTAAAAAAAAATTCAATTACTAAAGCAAATTACCGCTGATGAGTTGGGTTCTTTCAAAATCTGACGAGAAAGATATGACCATAAAAACTGCAATAAAGAGCATGCTCTTTCAACAGGATCAACCATGTTTGATACAACAGCCAACATTTCTTGATGCATGAAATAAAGAGTGTCGATGTCTTTCAAAATGATTTTTAGTTTTTCTTTTAAATTTAATATTGTAAAAGTCTCATCTGAAAAGAAAAAAAAATGTAGAAGTAAGTTGAGTGTTTATCAACATATATTCAACATTACTTAATGCAAATTTTATATAACAACATTATGAGTGTAATTTACACGTTTAAATAACTATGGTGTAGATAAACATAAATATTAATGAGTATGCAAAAATTACTAATGTTACATTTGCGTCAAATGTCACTTTCCAAAAGTTGTTTACATTATAAAAAATAAAACAATTTTAATGATTATTTTCGTAGGTATAAATAAACATAGTATATATATATGCATAAAATTTTCGTCCTTCACATACATATATTTTTCATGAACAGGTGACCTATCAGGCATACTGCATAAATATTCCAGCAATTTTTTTAAAACAGAATCCCCCCCCCCCCAGAATTTGTTACCTTTTTTTTCAATTCTTATTTTTTAGATGGAGCTTATTTCTTTAACTTAAGATGAGTTTAGACCCACCTTACAGAACACTAATTCCATCTGGAAACAGACAAATCTTTGGGTAGGATCTGAAAAGAAGGTGGAAGAGGTTCCAGCTCATAATTTAGCAAATGTAACGAAATTTATCACTGGTGGAAAAAAATCCAATGAAAATAAAGTCACGCTGTTCATTAAAGCGATTAAGTATGGAGAAAATTATTAGTTTTAAAAATCCATAAAAGAAAACTAGCTATTCATTTTCTCATCATCTGGCCTACTTTTGTAATTCAGAATGATAAGATTAGTTCTTACTTGGACCTCAAAACCAAATAATTAACATGGGGTGCTAAAATCAAAGTCGACGCTCCCTGTAATCAGTTGAGGAATGTTTAAATTATACATGATTGTACAACTGACCCTTCTATCTCCCATGCTTGTAATCAGGGGAAAGTATAAGGTTCGTGTGAAAGCTAACTTATGTATCGGAACACAGGGCGAAAGTCCCAAATCTCTGAAGTATAAAATCTCTTCATTTTTACATCAAGACAGGATGAAGGATGAGGTTGATGAGGAGGATAATGCCTCAGCAATATACTTAGGTTCAACAAGCGTACAAACTACCTGAAGCCATGTGCCCCTGCTCTTTGTTAAATAAAAATCTGTTAGAAAATGGAGATTAATTGTCTTGCCTCTTTAATTCCGCTACACTTCTAATTGAACATTTTGCTTTTTGATCACTATACGATCCACAGCTGTTAGCGAGGGAAGGCAGGGGCATGACAATAATATCATTAAGTGTACTGATTGTGACACTAATGATTCAGGCTTCGAGCATGCAACTGATGCATAAAGGGTAAACGAAACATTAGAGATGAATTTCAGAGCTATGAAGAAGACAGAAAACAAAACAGCTTTAGCTTACACTTTAAAGGCGTTCTCAGTGTTTTGAGGAAGAAAAGGATGCATCCCTCTGATGAAATAGAGCTAGAAAAAAAACTTATATCCCAAACAAAGTGGAACTCTTTCAATGCAAAAAATAGGCTTTCAACTGTTTTTTTTTTTATTTTTAAGTAAATCTTTAAAATTGTAAGGAGCGAATCCATACTATTAAAATCTGTTCGCGTCCGCTTCTCCATCTGAAGTTAGATCTTCTCGATTATCACTGGGAGTCGAGAGTCGAACGCGTTACCGATCAATTCGAAAGTTTCCAAGGAAAACAATAGGACTAATCTTGTAATTGTACGACTTTAATTAGTGGAGATATTAATTGAAACATTAATTAACATTACGTTACTTAGGAAATTGTATTTATTTCCTGTTGCCTTTTTGCATATGGCTGAGCAAATAATAAAATTCTAATAATTGTTTTAAAAGGGAATTTTTTGGCGGCAGTCCAAATCTCAAAACAACTTTTCCATCTAGAATTTTATTTCAAATTAGTTTAATGTATCTTTTATTCTGATATATAAATCATAAAACTGCTCTTTAAAGCAATTTTTCGTTTAGAAATTTATTGTAAATTAGCTTCGTTTCTCTTTTGTTCTAAGCAATAATTTCTATTTCTTTCTGTTGCCATTTTACATTTGTGTTAATAAATAACATTTTAACAATTGTTTCAGTGGGACTGACGTCATCAAAACAACCAACCGGGTTAATCCGTTGCTCTATTTGGACATAACCTTAATTTATTGTGTCTTTTTTAAAAAATTTTACAGCCAATGTTCTTAATTCTTTTCAGCATATGAATGTTATCTCTTTAGCTATGTTTATTCATTGCAGTGTAAGTTTATCGCTATCAGCCTCAAAATTTGGTAAATTTAGGATGTGCGACTTTTTTTTTTACTTTGTTCGACTTTTCCCCTTCACATGAGTGAGTTTTCAAATTATAATACATCTCTTTTTCCTTCCTGTTTAGTTAAAAGGACTCGTTAAATTAAGCTTGCTTGGATTTTTTTAATGAAACAGAGTTCAACAAAAAAAGTTTGCTTTTAATGGTTTTAACTAAACTTTAATTGGAATCTGATGACTTTATTATTAAAGTAATGTTTATTAGTATTTATTAAGTCTCGGTGCTTTAGTTTCACGTAATCAACTAAGCAATATGTGTCATTTTATGTAAAAAGCTGATTGTTATTGAACATAAATATTTCAGAAATACTCATAACTTGTATCATTGTTAACTATTATTAATGTAAATGAGACTTCCGCCAAAAATATGTTTCACTGGTGTTTTGCAAACCCTGCATTATGCTCATTTATTTATTCCTTAACGCGTTTGAAACTGATGTCAGAGTAATACCACAAAAACATCAACTGGACATCTCTTTAATTTTTTAGGTTGCCTGTGCAACGCAGCTAGTAATTTTATTATTCTTCGATACTAATAGGAGATTGTGGGGCAAAGTGAAAATGGTAAAATATTTTCACAGTTTGCAGTGCCGCCTATCCAGCATAAAACATATAGTTGATTCCAGTCGAAAAATAAATAGCTCTAAAGATCAGAGCTTGTAATAACACAAGTCATTTTCAAAATTTGATGCACATATATGAAAAGTAAATTTTGCTATGATAAAATGATACTGTTTCTGTAACTAACATTTCAATTATTAATTGAGATCTACTGATATCCAGTGCAGTACTTATTTAGCTAATATTAGGCATGTTTTGATTTTAAATGTTTAATAAAATTTGTCAGGTAAACACAGAATAAAGTAAAATAGTTCATTTTGTATTTTTATTCATTTATTTACTACATCACTTATGTGTACATTTATTAATTAAATCATGAATATGTCTTTATTTATTTATTCACTAATTTAATCATTCATTGACTTATTTTCTTATTCATTCACTCATTTGTTTTTTTCTCAAACATTAATTAGTTTAATTTATTTATTAATTTATAAGTTTATAATTTCATTATTAATTCATTCCTTTACTTCCTCATTCATTTGGTCAAAAATATTTTTAATAATCAGCAAGGGGTCCATATGGGGGAGGGCAAGTGGGGGCTCAAGCCCCCCTCCCTTAGAATTTAGAACTTCTTTGGTTTTAGTATCTTTTCTTTGCAGAAATGCAAAAACATTTCTTCTCCAGCCATTAATGAATAAGTTATTAAAAATGTCAAATTTTAATAACTCTAATTAGCACTGAAATCAGTCTCCGTAGGGAAAATATCCTGCTAAACTATGGGGAAAATATCTGAGCTCCCCCCTTACAATTTTGCATATGGGAACCCTTGATTATCAGATGGAACATATTTCGATTCAAAAACGATTCTATTTTTCACTTTGCCCCATCAATAAAAGTAAAACATTTCCTTCACTTTTTTTTTTTTTTGAAAAAACAAATTTACTGCCAAAAATGAAAAATAAAGTTTAAGTGCAAGTTTTAGGAGAAAACTTATTGTTATTTTTTTATGTACTGTAATTTTTTAAATGTTGAATTCAATAATTTTGAAAAGAGTAAATTATCTTAACTATTTCACTTTGCCCCCACATTCCCCTACTTGTATGTTGCTTATTATGCATATAAAATGCTAAATTGCCCATTTGTGTTGATTTGTTCCCTATTTTCATAACTTTGTAGGGGGGGAGGGATTACCAGAATTGTAACATTGTAAAACTTGTGGAAGTGTAATCTGAACTAAATATTACAGAAATGCCTAATAAGATCTAGAAACTCAATGCCATGCTTTTTTTTCCCCTCCAGAAGTTGTGTGAAGACTAAGATCTATGCTTCTAAACCAAACAGTTCCTGAAGTTGATTCAGAAATACACTGCAATCAATGAAATCAAATGACATAGAAAAAATAACAGAACTTGGTCAAAAAGGGCAGGGTATGACATTCTATAGTTATTTCCTACAAATCAACACTACAAATAGGGCAATTCCACGGCTAACTGACTGACATTATTGAAGCAAAACAATACATATTTTGTAACGTTCAGCATGAAATACATGTTGTGCAAACGATCTTTTGCCCTGGAATATTGTATTTTTTAAGCTGAATTTAATGGCATAGTTGAATCTCGAAATACATTTTCAATGATTTTCAAATATTTATTAAAAACATGGTAACTGACCGACATTTTAAAAAGAAGCATGTCAGTCAGTTACCATGCTTTTAAAAAAAAATTTAAATCGTCCAAAATGTATTTTGAGAATTTAATTATAGCACTGAATTCAACCTAAAAAAATACAATATTTCACAAGACAGTTTTTACAATGTATATTTTGCGTTGAATTTTTCAAAATATGTATTGTTTTGCTTCAAAAATGTCAGTCAGTTACCTGTGGAATTGCCCAATATTTTTTTTAAATGCTTACTACCAAACATCATGACCTTGAGGGTCACATATCCGAGCAAAAATTCTAGATTTAAGTCAGTTCGCACATTATATGAATCCAGGTAAAGGCATAGGCTCTAGTTTGGCTGCAATTGGGGTCCAAAGTTGCTAGTTGAGTCCAGAAAAGCAATGGTTTTTCATTTGAATTTTTTTTTTAACCCTTTTCTTGCAATTGCGTTGCAGTAAAAACCAACTGTATGCATTCACAACATGGAATAAACCCTCCCCCCCCCCCTTTTGTTGCACTGACAAGAGACGCTAAATATGTTGGTAGGGCAAATACTATGCCATAGTTTCAAATTCCAATGAAAAGACCATTGTAATTCTGGAGTCCTGAAACTCAGTCTGGTTCGGATGGCAAAAACTTGAGAATCTCGAATCTGGATAAGCTTCTGGATTTAGGTCAATTCGTACTAGATATGAACTAAGGTAAAATAGTAGGAGGGTCTAGATTTGCTTGTTTGATTCCAGAACTGCAATAGCATTTTCTTTGAAATCAGAAGCTTTGGCACACTACTTGCTCTCCTAACATCTTTCACGTCTCTTGTTGTAGAGATGGGGGAATTTATTCTATATTGTGAATGCATTCAGTTGGGTGATACTAAAATGCAATAGCAAGAAAAGGCTTAAAAAAATCAATGTTAGAGGAAACAAACTTGTTTTTCTGGAGCTAAATTAACAACTTTGGACCTCCATTGTGGTTGAACTAAGGCCTATGCAGTCAAACGGCTGTACCTGGGTTCATATCTAATGCAAAATAGAGAATTTCTTTGAGATTCGTGACCCTCAAGGTCATGCCATTTGGTAATTAGATTTGTTATGGGTAGTTTTTACGTTGAATTATGCACACATGACAGGTCATCCCTTATAATATTATTACAAAGATAAATAATTACTTTTCTTTCTCAGAGATTTCTCAATCTTACATAGGGAACTTGATATACTTCTTAACTGTGTCTGCAATGCAGCGGCAAATGTCTGAAAAGTAAGGCATTTTGAGAGACTCGAGCCATCCACAAGGACATTTTCCACAAACTTTTGCAAGAATACAACTTTAGTACCATACTCACAAAACTCTCTCATAAGTACAGTCAATGTATACTATAGGGAGAAAAGAAAAACAGAATAATAATTTTGATATATACTCAGCATCTAAAGAGATTAGTAATATTAGAGAAATAATTTGAATTCTTCATAACACTTGTTTAACATAATATCAAAACTTACCATTTTAAAAATTAACATTAAAAATAAACTTAACAGAAGCATTTCATGTTTTATACTTTTCGAGTGCAGTTAAATGACTAAGAAAAAAGAAAGAGATGAATAATTGTGCCTCCTATATGTATTTTTTCCTTCTCTTTTTTTTTTGGGGGGGGGGCTATTACTATTATAAGGGGGGGGGTACTATATTCTTTTTCAAATAATTTGACATTCTGAAGCTCCTACTTAATTTAGTTAGGATTGACTTTTAGCACACTCACTTAGGGAACAGAACTGAAATAATTGTTATCATGAGTTTTTCTAGTTCTTACTACATTTTAAAAATCTAAATTATAAAAAATTTTGTAGCTCCCTTACAGACTTTGGAAGTTATAGAAATTTATTTTAAGGAGCAGAAAAATAACTTCCCTGAACATCTTATATCCTCAATCTTGCTCAACCTCATCATGATAGATATATGAGGAAAAATGATATCTCAGTAGCAGAAACAGAGCAAGGTTGCGACATACGTTGCAGATTCTAGAGAAGGCCTGCAGATAGTTTCTTAGTTCGGAAATAAAAAAAAGTTTTGAAAAACAAATCGTAAATTTTTGTGAACAGAAACTTGTGCTTTTTATTTTCTGGGACATAATCCATAACCAGCAAGTACTTGCTGTTTTTAAGATTAGCCTCTTATTTTCAAATGTTTCTTGGTGCTGATTTAGATTTTACAATCAATCTAATATCGGTTAACCTCGCAGACTACTTTTTTAGTTTTTTATTTGAAACACAGGCTGATGAAAAAAAAAAACCTGTTGCTGAGATGTAAATTACATTCAGCACCGGGTCTAGGAGAGAGCAATTCCTTGCCCCGGGAGGCAACTTCTAAAGAGCATCGAATCCCTTCCATTTCTATGTGTGTGTGTGTTTTTTCATTGAAACTTGATATAAAAGCTAGAGAAAGACTGGTAAAGGCGGCAGTTTCAAGATTAGCTCCAACTCGGGAAAACTCATAGATCCGGCACCGATTACATTCTCCTCCTTATACATCAAAATGAAAATTCTATGAAATTTTTAAATAAAATTATGACATTGAAGCCAAAAAATTAGATATCGCAAAAAGACATATCAAATATTTACAAAACATGATGGAGGATTTGCATAAAGCGGAATACTCTCAAAAATTGAATCATTTGAGCCCTTTTTGAATTTTGAAAATGATTCAGTTTTCATTCTTTTTCTTCATCAAGTTTAGCATTTGCTTTTGTAATTTATGACTTTTTAGACTTGAATGGTTTGGTTACTTTAAAATATACAGTGAAGCACCGTTTATAGGTTTTTGAAGGGACTGTATGAAAAAAAGTGTATAAATGAAAAAACGTACAATAGGTAGACGCTAATGTATATTAGACTCTGCAGAGATCAATTTAAAAAACATAATTGTTAAAAACCTATAAAAGAGAAACGTATAAACGTTGCTTCACTGTAGTTCTTAATAATTTGTTTTTTTTTTTTTTTTTTTGTACTTTCTAACAACTTTTCAATATGGATCTGTTTAAGCACTTTGATAGCAATAACATACAGACCAGATTTAAGATACATTTCAAGAAGAGGGAAAGTTTTATTTTCTGAAATTATGACAGCACTGTATATCAGAAACGGAAAATAAAAAAGGAATGGGAAAGAAGATAGAAAGAAAAAAAGTTATCAAAACTTTTCTTACTCCAATCAAGAATTAAATTTATATAAGTTGCATAGAAATGAATTTGTAAACTTTTTTTGGGATTAGTAAAGCTAACACAAGACAATTAATTATGTGCATTTTTATTATTATTATTTTTTTTTTTATTTTTTGTAACCTACACACAAAATAATATTTATTGACTTTGAAAATGTTATGTTATCAGCAACTTTTACATATCCAAGTTAGTACACAATATTTATTTTTAAAAAAAATTAACTCAAAATGTTTGAGACAATTTCTTTTTTTTAGTATGGTAAAGATCAGTACCATGTTTGTAAGTACATTTTAATTTTGTTAAAATGCCAGAAATTTCAGAATACCAGAAGAAACTTTTTTTTTAAAGTCACAGTATTTATCATGCTAATATTACACATCTATTGCACATCCTGAGTTAATGTAGTGATCGTTTGTGATCAACTGCATGAAAGTCAAATGGTACCTGAATTTATTTTGCAGTAGTTTAGTTCCAAACTATGCAGTACTACAGAATTCTTTTTTTTCCCCCAAAAAATTGTGCCTAAATAATGTTAAGACGTGGAATACATTTGAATACATTTTTATGTGGTAATCTTCAAAGTCAATTTATCTGGTAATAGAAAAAGATCAGTTTCTGAAAACTTTCAGCTTAAAATTTGCATTTTCCTCTTAAGTGTATGCAGTTAGAGAAAGTTCAAAAGTACAAACTAAATAGTATTAAATTGCAGTAGTGCACAATTCCCATAATTACTTTTGTGGGGAGGAATTCAATAAATATTCATTACTATTAAAACATTTCACTATAGCTAATGTATGATACTTTCATTACAAAAGGATATTTTAAGATTAATTTAGATGTAAAAAGAGAGGTTCTGGCTGTGCCCAATATTATTATTTATAAGCTTCAAAGTGCCTAGTTTTGAAATAGATACTGAGTCCTTTTAATTGTATTGTATTAATTTAAAAATATTTTTATTTACTTACAAATTCAAATGTAT
Source organism: Uloborus diversus (assembly GCF_026930045.1). Classification (NCBI taxonomy): domain Eukaryota; kingdom Metazoa; phylum Arthropoda; class Arachnida; order Araneae; family Uloboridae; genus Uloborus; species Uloborus diversus. Next base: position 165,442,880 of record NC_072735.1, on the reverse strand, counting down.
ATTAATAAACTGTGCAAAATGTTTATTTGGCTGAATTAATTTTATACATATATTTTTTTTTTCTGTGAACTCAGCAAATCTTTTTTGGTAAAATTGGGAGAAAATAACCTCCAGCACACAAAATATTTAGCAAAATTGGCCAGACAGAAAGAAAACACTTTTAAACAGAAATCATACTCTCACTATAAAAACTTTTTTTGTAAAAAGTCATTCAATTTAAACTCTATAGTAGATTTTGCTTTTCATTTTAAAAAAAACGTAAGAACACATAACTGTTGAAATAAACCCAATGCAAAATCAACATATTATACACACAGAACATTCAAAAATAAAAAGAAGCAATAAATTACTCATAATATAAATTAAAGTTGCAATATGGTCTACTGCTCAAATTAGGTATACAAATAATGGGAATGTAATAAGCATAGATCATCTACTTTAATCTCACACAGAAAAAGCTTTAAAGAAAGTTATTAACATCAATTAAAGTTGATAATAAAATACATCTGTATTAACTAGTACAGCAAAATATTTTTATATATATATATTTATATAAAACCAACTTACAGAAGTCAGATTGCAAAGATGGATATTTGAATTCACTTTAAATTCAGAATTATCCCATTGAAACAGAAAAGAATTCTTAATACCATGAAGAATCCTGAAAAAAGAAAGTACCATCAGTACGTGACATCATTTGAGAAATAATTGATGTGTTGAAATATTATTGAATATCATGTAAAAGAGGTATGCGAAGTTTTAAATTTATCTGAATAAGTTTAAGACTTTGCCTCAATAATATAATTTTCAACTGCATGTTGAGGATAAAAAGTGAAGCTTCAACACAATAAAAGTAATAAATTTTGTTCTTCAATATCTCAATTACATGCCTACTGATATTTTTTTCCATTAACTGGAGCATACAACATTAAAAATGCACACTAGAGAAAATTAGTATCAAGAAACACAGAAACTCTTGATATCTCAAACTTTAATGCTTCGAAAACCTTGATATGACGAAAAAGTATTTTTCATTCGTATGTCGAAGAGTTTTTAATCAAAACTTGGTTATGTCGAATATTTTTCAAAGTCAAATATAATTTTTTCGGAAAAACTGCAGCAACTTGAAGCAACTTGAGGAATGTTTTCAAAAATTCTCACACCCTTCATTATTTCTCTCAGGGGTAAAGAATGATTCGGAGAAGCTTATCTACTGTCACTTTCATTCTAAAGCCCAGAGGTGTCCGAAAATTTAAGTCCTCAGAAGCCCCAAAAACCTTTTGCCCCCTTCTCACGTTATTTCGTTGGGCCTTTTGACCCTATTTCCACCTCCGTAAAAAGAGGAGATGATTGGAAAATCAATTAAGAGGCACAAGATATGGTGCAATCCTTTGTTCAACTTCTTTTGTTCCGAGTCACGACTAATCTTTGATAAGTTTAGTCGTGGTAAATCACTACATTTTGCTACTTCACTAGAGCATTCATTTTTCTTTTTATTATGTTAGGCTCATTTTAAAAAATTAAAATTTTTGTTATTGTATTAAGACTTTTTTTTCAACTTTCATTACATGTTTCCACTAATTTTTAACTCGTGACTAATTTTTAGAATGCTATTTGATCATGATTATGACCTTGTTATTTCGAATTTTTTTACTGTCCCTTCAACTTTGTGATATCGAGAGTATACTGTAGTTCATTTAAAGAGATAAAATCCCTTCATCATTTAAGGACAAGTCTTTGTCTACAAGTCATCGTAAAGGACATCTTCTGCAAATAGATGTCATCTTTCATATAGGTACACAAACATTTTCCTCAATTTAACCAAGAACAAATCCCTCTTAGTGTTTGAATTTCATTTTCTGATAAGATACACATATGCTACAAAACCCCTTCTTCCGATCATTTTCAACATGAGCAATTCTATAGAAATATGCAATTCCTTGTCCTAGGCTCACGCCAACCTTAGAAAAGTATGTTTCATTACCTTTACAACGTTATTCAGAGACATCAGTTTCGCCCTTCTTTTAGGCTCATCAGCCTAAAATAGCCATAACCGAGCTCCAAACAAAAAGCCTCAAAAAGAAGCTGAGCATACTTTCACGTTGGTAGTTAAAACAACTTAAATGCACCAGTGAGTGGTCTGCAGAAATGGCACAGGCTCTACCTCAAAAAAGTGAAGATAAGTAACGCCAAGGTATAAATAAAACTAAATAACTGCTCTGAGAAACTGCAGTCCCTGGATGCTGAGACTGAGCAGTTTGCTATTTATTTGTAGTTTTATAGCAAGTATACGTGACAAAGAGGGACAGTAAAAGTTACCTTCACTTATCTTAAGTGAAACTTATCTTTGGTAACTATTTTAAGGCAAAAACCACTGAAGGATACTATTTCCCCCATTTATATTTTAATTTCCATGATTAGTTTTTAATTCCAGTCTTGATAAAGCAAATCAGTGATGGAATTTATCTTTAACTCATAAATTTCTTGATGTTTGTCATTTCTTTAAAAAAATTGAAATGATTCCAGCTGATTATTATTTTTTCCTTTCATATTGCTTTTCAATTTAGATATTTGATCTTAAAAGTACAATCAAATTTAATCTTAAAAAATATAAGCAAAAAAAAAAAACAGTGCATGGAGGTAGAAATTCCTCAGAATATTGGCAGTACTCAGAAAATTCATCAAGGACAAAATAAAAAGATTATGGAACACTGCACAATCCATAACACCATAATACAGTCTGTAAATGCTCTCAAAATTTACCATAAAACTTCTTTTATCACATTTCGTTCGTGAAGAATAGTCTTCTTCTCAATCGCACCAAACTGATTCAATAAAGATTCCTCCCTGAGAAAGAAAAGGAAAAGAATTACATTACTTTCCAGTACGCATATGAATAACAATATTTTTTAGTAAGAAAAATATATTCTGCTGAAATATGAAAACTAAAACCTTTTGTGATAATTTAACTTCTTTAATTGTATACAATAAAATAATAACTATGTAATGAGAAGTATTTTTCACCATACTTGTTAAATAGCCCAAAATATTCACTTAGTAATAGCAGAGTCGTCATTTTTTTTTTTTTTTTTTGCAAAATCCAAGATTGAGCTCATACAGTTCCCAATATTTAGCAAGAAAACCCAAGGCCATGTGACTTCATGAAATTTATTCACTTTTTTGAAATTGCTGATAAATTGCAGTTGGTTGATTATTATGATTACAAATGACAAAATAAAAGAACATAGAATAAATGCTAAAACAGCTCCAACAATTATTTCTTTGGAACAATTTCTTAAAAATTGTTGCAAAAATTGTTGCAGAGAAATGCTTATATTAATGTATTGGTACACATATACAGTTAGATTTATAAAATTTGTTTATTTATTTTTAAATTTATTAATTTTCTGTTGCTTTCTATTAATTTTTTTGCAGTGGCGCCGATTGGGGGAGGCAACCCCCCCTACTTTTTATGATTCATTTATTCATTTTATTTTCCAATTTATGATCCCAAACTAGAAATTATAAAAGAAGCAAAAGAGTCGAAACTTTCAGATCATAATTATTAGTTTTACTTTGTATATGTCTGTTTACGAAACATTATTTAGCACAAGCAGTCACTTTTAGTTCATGTGTTCACTGTTTAGATATTAGTAATCTAATTGTTTTACTTAAACAAGTCGTACTTGCTTAATGAAATTATTACCAAGTGTTTGTGACATCTCAAAATACTTTGAGGTAAATAACTTAAGTCTAATTCACAGCTATGTGTTTCTTTGGGGAAAATTGTTTACATAATTCATCAAAATCTTAAGAAAAATGTGAGTTAAGCTGTTAGATTTGCATCAATGAGCACTCATATGCTCTAAAAACCAGCCTTAGGAAAATTTGGTACTTTTTTTTGCTGCCGCTAAAAATTGTATGGCTTTTAGTCTTTTTTTTTTGCCCCCCCCCCTCCTCCCCTGCCCTTTTCAGTCCCAATCGCTGCCTCTGTCTTTTTTGTACAGTCACTGCATGTAAATGAAAGAAACCTCTATATAGATTACTTAGTCGAGAAATTATATTATATTAGTGAAAATGTTAGATTTTATTTCAGAAAGCAAATAACTAGCTTGAGGTTTACTTATTAACAAGTAAGTTAAGTTTTCACTTTCCCCAAAACTCAAAGAAAAGATTAATAAAAGGAGGAAATCAATTGGAAGAATGTTATTCAATGTTTTATAACACGCATTCAGCAGATTGAATGTTCTGCATAATGTAAAATGCATGTTCTGCAAATGCAAGTCTGATAAATACATAATAGTATGCAGAATTATTTGTTATGCAATTCCATGATCAGCTGCATTTGCTCCCCTTAAAACATTATGAATGAAGAATATCAAGAGACATGGGAGCGTCTCGCCGACCAGGAAAACCAAATGTCAGCTAGGAAGAAAAATGAAAGAAAAGAAACTAGAAAGGACAGTTTACACAACAGAACAATTTGGGTTTTTTTTCTTCACTGTGTTTCAGCCCCGTGAATACCCCCCCCCCCCAAGTTGATTTTTGGTAAACCCAATACCTAGCAGCCTCAACGACTTATAACAAAGTTCAATCCTTGGGATCAAATGGGGAGAACAGCTAGAAAATTGCAATTTTTTCAGTTTTTGTGTGTTTTTTCGACATGTTGCAAAGACGAAAAGATTGGATTGAAAAGGAATGAAAACAAATTAAAGGATCTATCTATACTGGTGAAGAGTTGGTAGTTGAGAGAAATTCAAGGAAGTTGTTTTTGACATGTCCATAGTGCAAAACAAGGGCACCCATATAGGGGGGTAAGGGAGGGCTCGAGCCCTCCCCCTCCCCCCCATTGAAATTAGAACTTCTTTGTTTTTGGTACTTTTTTCTTTGCAAAAATGTGAAAACATTTATTCTCCAGCCATTAATGAATAAGTTATTACAAATAAAATATATTTAAAGACTCTAATCTGTCTTGAAATCGGTTTCCATGGAGAAAATACCCTTCTAACCCATGGGGAAAATATCTGAGCCCCCCTCCCCCCTTACAATTTTGCATATAGGTGCCCTTGGTGCAAAAAGGTTAGAAGGAGCCAAAGGTTCAAAGTGCTGCTTTGGCATTATCGGAGAAAATGGTGCCCTTTCTTTCTCTCCGATTTTTGGTCCAGTTGATGTTGATTCTGTAGACAGCCGAAGCCATAGCTTTTTTTATTTATTTATTTTTTTAAAATTACGCCCACCATCGTTCTTTCAAACGTAAGGCGTCTTGCTGTCCAGTATAACAATGAAGTGGCTACAAAGGGTGTTAGGGCCTGGAAGTCATCACAATTATGAATATCATGAAGAGAGGAGCAACTATAAAGATGCTCCCCTGTCATTGGAGAAGTCCCCTCACAGAGCACACAGAGAGGTGAATCTGCCAGGTTGATTTTATGTAAATGGGCCTGCAGATAGTCATGTCCAGTAATGGTTCGGAAAGAGGCAACTCCCAGGGCTCTGGGAAGGAGAGAAAGGCGCGTACGCTGATCATCATCCAGAAGGCAAGTCCAGGGCTTTCCATCAGCTTTGTTCCTCAGGGCAGAGACTGTAGCATGTTGGAATTTGCTTGCGAGAAGTCGCTTAGCGTTTCTAAGTGGAACCTGGCGAGAAGGTGGATGCAGGGACGCAGCCTCTTTAGCCAAGATGTCCGCTCGTTCATTTCCATAGATGCCACAATGGCCTGGGATCCACTGGAAGACAACCTCTCTTCCGGAACGCAAAAGAGAGTCAATGGATTTTTTAGACTCAAGCTCAAGTTCTGAAGGATATAGATTGTAATCAGTAATGGTCTGAATCACAGCCTGAGAATCAACAAAGAGAACAACATTTTGTTCAGCTGGTTCTCCAATAGATCTGATGGCCATAAAAATTGCGTTCATTTCTCCATCGAAGTTATCCGCCCAAGTGTCGAGAGGCTCCTGAAGACTTAAATGTTTGGAGTAGGCACCGGCACCTGCTCTACCAGCTGAAGGAGTGGCCGATCCGTCAGTATAAACCCTAAACCAATCTGATCAGGGTACCTCTCGTGTATTGTGGCCAAAGCAATGGAGTACATCTCAGTCTGATGAGAATCTGATTTCTTGACAGGCTGTACCAGATCAAACCTAGCTGCAGCATATCTCAGAAGGCCAGTATAAGAAGATGGTCTATAGATGCCAAATCTGGAGTTGGAGATCTCAAAGGCCTCTGCAAGTCTTTGGCACTCAAAAAGAAAAGAATGTTGAGATTTTAGTCCAGTATGCGGAAGAATGTAATCAGGCCAGAACCGAAGCCATAGCTGGACAATAGAGGAGATGATGACGGTCTAGTTGTGCAGATGAACAGTGTGGACATATTGAAACTTAAGGTCTGGACCCGTTTGGCAAGATTTTCATGCCTTGTAGGTGTCCTGAGTCTTGCAATGGTTTTGGTGACCTTTATGGGAACAGTTGAGCTGTGCAGTAAGGAACTTCCCTCACAGGCAAATGGACAGTCCATGTTTGGCAACTGCGTTGAAACTCAAGGAAGTAAATGATTAAAGAAAAAAATAGGGAGGATGGTAGTTTGCTAGATACTTGGCAGGCAAACTAGATATTATAACTTTTTTAGGTTGAGGGTTTTGGGCCATAGGATGAAGGCATTCCCTTTTGCAGAAGATATTTTAAGGAATTCTTGGTAGAGAAATTTTTACAACAGGGTTGATTTCAAAAAGATCGTATTTTACTTTTCAGAATGTCTTGGGCTAATTCTGATTTTCCATAAACTAAGGATTAAACAGCAATTGTTCTGGAGTATAACTTTGTTCTATGGCGGGGTTACCAAAGTAAGTGCAGTGGCACCCAAGGGTGCCGCAGAGAGATGCAAGGAACGCTGTGAAGCCTTCATGTTTTCAATCTAATCATCTGAAAAAGAGATAGGCTAAGGAGCTGTGAGGAAATTCTAATTCTTCAAAGGATTCTGCAAATCAGAAAAGATTGGGAACCCTTGTTCCATAGCATACATTCTATTTTTTGCCACATTCTACTTGGGGAAGGGGGGAGGGGGTGGATAAAAAATTGATATTAAATGAGATTTTTCTTGTAGTACTTTTGCATCAATGATAATGTTGTAACTGATTACACATAAATACCTAGTTTTATCAATAATATAATTATAAATCTTTACCACTAGCAAAACAGGGAAAACCTCAATTGGTGAGGTAAGCATAGGAAGATAAATAGGGGCCAACTTCTTGAGAATTTAGAATATTTTTCATAAAAATGAGGAAGAATTTAGAAAAGTTTAAAACAAAGCGACCATTTTCTCATGGGGAAAAAAGTTTATTAAACACAAACAGAATAAAAAGTAGTTTTTTAAAAACTAATTCAGTTATGAAAGTCTAAAATAATCTTGTTTTCATTAAAAACTAAAAACTCCAGTAAAGCAAAAATTTGTAAGATTATAGAAATTAGGTGAAAAGTGGCTACTGTAATTTCACTAGCCATCAGGCCCCAAGTAGCAAAAAAAAAAGTTTATACAAGGTTCTATATGAAATTTTGTTTGTGGTGCTTCTATCCTCAGAGTTGATTTGAATGATGATCTATACAAATCACACCCAGCAGAGAGATAATATTTGCAGTAGGTCTGTATCTGTCACACCCAGGGTTGCCAGATTTAAGAACAGTAAATACGGGACAAGCTTCTAGGAGTGAAAGCAGGGGGGGGGGGATATTTTTGAGGTTTTGGGCAATTACTGGATCTGGTATGTTTTTGAGGGGTGCTTTCTGACGTAGAATGTCTCTTCATGATAAATCTGAAAAATTCAATCGTAACAAAGCATTAAACCTTACAAAATGTCGCCGATCTAAGTATAGAAATCGTTTTCATTGCGATTGACAACGCATGCGTAGAGATATATTTCCAACATTAGTCAATGAGCAAGGAGGAAGTAATCATTCGGCTCCTCATGGTCTGCCTCCAAAATGAAAATAATTTTTGCGTTTGTTGCCTCATGATTTTCTTATTACTCTTTATTTCACATTTTGTGTTTTACTACTTTATTTTTTTCCCTTAAAATAATGTCTCGTTTCATAAAATATTTTTATTAGCCAGAATACGGGACTTTAGCCGTCCCGTATGGAAGTTCCCCGGGACGCGAGACAATTTTTCAAAATACGAGACTGTCCCTTGAAATCCGGGACGTCTGGTAACCCTGGTCACAGCCATCCTGAGTGGGTTAACCACTTTGGAATTGAGTATTTCAGAGATATGTGCTTAAATAGATGAGATACCTTACTAAACCATAAACTATTTAGTTAGTACCTAAGAAATACAGTCCAAGATTGTTCTTCATTTATTGTTCAAACACTAGAGCATAAGTAATCTCTAGTGTTTCGAGCTTTGAAATACAAAGATTGGTTGGCGCTATAGGTTTCAATGCCGCAGTTTAATAGGCTAAACTGGGCCAAGAAGTAGTAATAAGATAGAGTATACTTTTTAGCATTATTTCACCAACTAAATTTGATTGAAAATACACAAAACAATACATTTGTAACAATCAGAGAAAAGTAATCAATTGCTCTCGTTTCTTACTCAAAAGAATACTAAAGTAACAGAACATGATAATTATCAAAATTAAATTAAAACTTTTAAAAGCTCTTTAAAATAACTTACCATATTTTAGTAAAATTTACAGTTTTTAAGTTATATTTAGTCACAGAATATGTCTGTTGATACTTTGGAATCCAATAGGGATAAAAAGAATTTTGGTATACTGGCACAGGAAAATCTTCCGATTGGGTATCTTGGCTTATGGGAACAGGAAAATGGTTGTCATTAAACTGCTGCTGAGAGGATCCAGAACAGCTATCAGGACTGATTCCAAGTCCTGAATCATCTCTTGGAGGCAATGGCAGTAAGTCATGCACGACATCTTCTTCCGATTCTGTATCAGAGATACTTATCTAAAATATAGATAAATTTTAGAAAAATGTATGCTTTAAATGATATTCTTTAAATGAATACTTCAGTTGAATCGAATAGCTTGGTGAATAAGGGCATTACATTTTTTTTTTTTGAAGATACGAAAATTTTTGGGCAGGTTATCAAGTAGCTGATCACGAGACATGAGCCAACAAGGAATAAAAGTATTGAAATGGCTTGGCAACGTGAGCAAATACTGCATTATCAGAATATTGCAACACACTGATGAGTTTGTACATGGCTTTCTGTCTCAACACTGAGAGCAGTTTTAATTGAATACATGGAATTCACTGGCATATAACGAATAATAATGCCGCAGCATAGAATCAAAATTCAACAAGCTTAGTCAAGCCCAGGGGTGGATACAGAAAAATCTTTTGGAGGGGCACGGGGAAATTGAATAGCACCTCCCCCCCTCCTTTCACACACACACACACTGTTTCATAACAAAGTTTTCATGACTTTATTTTTAAATGTTTTTTTTATTTATTATTATTGTTATTTTTTTAATTTAACATCCCTTCAGGTCAATGAATCTACTTCTAAGTACTCTTTATGTCAACTATAGTAACTCTTTACGTCAACATTCTAACACCTTACACAAACATTCTGTTTGCTAGTTGCAACAAGCCAAATAATTGAAAACATATTTTCCCTGATTTACTTATTTCCATTAGAGTGTTTTTCTACTATGCTCCTCAATATAGTTTTGATCATAAATTCATACAATTCTTATGAAATTTGTATATATATTTAAAAAAACCACATGGAGAAGCATTGAAAAAAGAAAACTAACAAAATACATTTTGAAAGTTAATGTTAAACGTACCTCAGAGCTACTGTCTGAAAAATAATTGTATACTTCTTCACCTTCTTTAAGATATTCAGCCCAATCAAAGTCTTCCTTTATCACATTATCTAAATACATAAATAAAACAGAAAAAATATAATAAAAACAAGTATCTAGAACTGCGGTTGTCAGGGCCGGATTTAAGGGAGGGCAGGCAGGGCTACTGCCACGGGGCCTCCACAACAAAGGGGCCCCCCCACAATCAAATTTTTACAAAATATCCTAACTTTCACGAATCGAAAATATCGGAATATACATATCTATCAAACTGTTCGGATATATATCAAAGTATTGGATATTTTTGAAAATATGATTATCTTTTCGAATCCTGATTAGGGGCCTCCACTCCTTCGTTGCCCCGGGGCTTCCACACTTCCAGATCCGGCACTGGCGGTTGTCACTGAATTTTATCTAATTTGAGGGTTCCAGGACACCAGGCCTATCATTTCAAAATTTTCCAAGGTGTGGGAGGGCAAAGGGTAAATATTCAATGCATTTTATTGAAAAAAAAAAACCCCCATCAAAGTACATGTAAAATGCATAATTACATTACATTTTTAAAATCCAGGGCAGGTGAGCCAACTGACCTCCCCTGATCCCTCAAATGACGGGTCTGAAAGACATTCATTTATAGGTGGATCTACTTGTACCATACTCATATTTAAACACAAAAAACCTACAATATATATTTTTGTTAAAATTTTCCCATCCACTATCTTAGAACGTAGAAGTGTCCACATTAGAGATCCTACATACGGAGAGATTGGACAACGGCGCGCCGCTATCCGCCATGTTTAGTCCAAGTGTTGTCGGCTCGAAATGCTGCGCTGTGTGATTTTTTAGCTTTCCCACGGAATATAGGACATTAAATCTTTTAAGTAGAGACTTATTTTTTTTCTCCTCGTATTTTCATTTAACTAAGTGAGTTCAAAGTCTGGAAATCCGTCGCCAATCGTTTTGTATCGTCATAGCGCTTACAAAGAAAATAAAAATTTTCTAAAAAATATTTTCATAAAGATAGAAAACAAAGATATATTTGTGATCTGCACATTTCATTTCATAATATCATAACTAGCCTCTAATTTTTTCGATACAATGTACAGTGATATTTGGGGCAGAAGATGCATTACGGTTACGGGCAGTGAGCATCTTTGGACATAAGATGGCCGCCGCTCTGAAGTTGTCCAATCTCTCCGTATTTAGGATCTCTAGTCCACATATTTTGTAACATAAATACTATCACAATGAAGGATTTTAAAAAATTTAGAATTGAATATGAAATTTGTTCTGCATAAAAATGAAAATATACTAGATAATTATATAAATACTAAATCATTATCAACAACAAAAAGTAATCAAAGGAATTTTTATGCAAAAAATGCAATATTTGAAAAATTTTAGTAGTGAGTGAAAACTTTTCCGTTTCTTTAATGACCCTGTTGGCAACATACCTTCAATCTTTCCCAATTAATTGAAACAAGTGTTTTAGCTTTATTGTAAGAAATGCTAATGAATTTAATAGTTGCATTCTATTTTAATACATGAAATGACATTAGGAAATTCAGTGATCAGAACTCCTTTGATGCAAAATACAAAGAATATCTAAAATGCAGAAATTCTTTAAATATTTCTTTCATTGTAAAATTGCAATTAGCCAGAAAGAACCAATACAAGTAATTAGATTTAGAATTTTTGCATTGAAAAGTAAAACATAATTCTAAGCCTATAATAAATTTTAATCTATCATACTTATCTACAACTTTGATAAATTTTTGTACTCTATGATAATCAACAAATAACATTATTTTAGAAACATCATTTTAACCTGTTCTCGAATAAAAATATTTTATCCATTATAAATTAATAAAATTCTTCAAGTTTTTTTTTTTTTTTTGTCTTTTTTCTTCTTTATAACAAAACAGGATTACTAAAATATTATTAAATTTGTATAGTTAACTGAACTATAAAAATGTGTAATAAATCCATGTTTTTCACATGCTTTCTAAGTTGAAGAGATTTTAATTTGTTTATTCGTTTTAATTATAATCATGCTTCTAAACAACAAAAATGGTTTATTACTTTCATACTCACCAGAATGTTGTGTAGTTACCTCTGTACTAGGACAGGATTTTGCTTCTGCAAGCCATAGTAACAGAGCTAAAATTCTGTATCCATTTTCTTTCTATAAATAAAAATTTAAAAGAAAAATATGTCAATTATACTATATGGTGAAGTACTTAAAATGTACCATATAATTTAGAATCTCTCTATATATGAGGGTCAGTCAATAAATAACGAGGCAGAGGCTATAAAACAGACTTTATCCGACATTCTTCAAAAGTACTGACCGAAATTATTTAAACACTTATCCCTCTAGGAAATTAGTCACATAATTTTGTGCTCATAAAAGTCTTTTGGCTGCTGCTAGAGCCTATTACGTACGCACTCATTTACTTCCTTGTCGGAATGAAATGGTTGTCCACGAAGTGCTTTCTTGAGTTTCCCAAATATGTGGGATCATATGGGGATAGATCTGAACTATAAAGGGGGTGGTTCAAGACTTCCAACTTAAATTTCTGTAAAAGTTCCTCAGTTGCATTATCTGCCTGTGGTCTAGCATTATCATGCAACAGGCTGACAATATGTAAAAGTTTAATGAAACCAAAAATTTAAACAATAACAAAATATAGGTTTTACATTTAAAAGACATACATATCACTTCATACAGAGATAAGAAAATTTTTCTAACCTGTGCACCATAATGGCTATCTACTGTCTTCAATAATTTCTCTGAAACTGCCTTGAAAGTATTTGCTTTTTCAAGATCGGACTGAATTAGAAATTTTTCATGCAACCTAAACACATAAAAATATGAAATGTTAAGAATAAAACTAGAATTTTGAACACAAAATAAATAAAACAGATAAGCTATTTTTAAACAGATGAAACAAATATTATAGGAATTAGCTAAACCAATGGTGCACAATCTATTTTTACTCAAGGTCCACCACATTGTAAGATGTATCTCGTGTGCCAGAACACAAACAGAATAGGAATATAATTAAATTTTTTCCTATAAAACGGGAGAAAACACGGAAAATGAAAAAAAATTATAAATCAAATTGTCATCATTACAAATACTTACTTTATCATTACGAAGTTTCCATATATTTTTTAGAAACTAATTTATGACTATTTGGAACAATCATTCTTAATACTAAATACAAGGGATTCTCCCCCTAAAAAAGGTGAAAACTATCTCTTAAAACACCTCCCCCCCCCAAAAAAAAATTTCAATGCTGCAGTCTGTGCCATGCCCCCCCCCCCTTTATTTGGGCACCTCAACTAAAGATAAATGATCAGTTGTTTCGGAAATTTCCAGAACAGTTTTTGGTTTGTAACATTCAATATAACAATGGGTCATATGGATCAGCTTTGCGAGCCACATATGGCCAGCAGGCTGTTGATTGAGCACCACCGAGTTAAATAAAACATTAGTACTGCAATAAGTATTGTTTATTATCAAAGCAATAAAGAGACATTTTCATTGATAACATTGATGGATTCAAGAAAATTTGCATTTTCCATAACTTCTTGAATAATAAGCAGGGGTGTGCACAGAAATTTTGGGACCCGTCACAACTTACTTTCTGCGCCCCTCTACATATTGTTTACCCCTATATTTCATGCCTAGTTTTAAAAATATTGGGCCCCCTTGAGCCAGGGGCAACAGGTGTCCCTTCTCCCCTCTCCCCCCTGTACACAGTCCTGATAAGAAATTATTAATTGAGTGATCAGAACGCAGTGGCGCCGACTCCATGGGGCCTGAGGGGCCCGAGCCCCCTCAAAAATATTTTTCAGGGGGCAGAGCCCCCCCCCCCAATAAATCAAGAAAAGTATTAGTTATATTATGTTTTCTAAACTCATAAATTTATCTTTTATTTTCCTTGTTTGAAGATAGTTTGCCTTGTAAAATACATTCAGTAATGAGTTAAAACAAATAATTCTTACGACAGTAAGCAGGTTAACTGAAAACAAGTAGTGTGAATAATGATGGTGTTATGGTGCTGCAAGTACACTTAGAATTTGTCCCAGTACGCGAACTTACGCGTCAAATCTGTTGCCGGTGGGCAGCGCTGCGGCGAGCTCATCTAAGTGTTGCTGATCTGGAAAAAATATATGAGGGTTTGATTTGTATATTAAATGGGAGGCGTGATAGTTTTGAATACTTTTGGGAATTGTGTTTAAAAGAAAAATCTTCACAAAATGATGATCCTTCGCTTCCTCGGAATCGACGTATACCAAAGTATTAAAACAACGAAGCCAGCTCACTGCACGCTTTCAAAATCCCAAAGGCACTTTACATTGAGGTTTGTGAAATGGTGCAATCTTGCATTATTGGACGGTTTACATCAACTGGACTCACACAGATCATTGCAGTTGAACAAGAGTGCTTGCTTTTATTAAGCAGAGGTGAAACTAATTTTGAAAAATCAATTGAGTTTTCAAAAATAACCTAGACATTGAGAGACTGCGTTTACACTTGAATATGTTAGCCGGTATAACTAATGAAAAAACAACTGTACTTAAAAAAAACATGCGTAAGTTAAATTACCTTTTTACGAAAATACTGTGCGTGTTTGTATTTATTTTTTCTTTTTTCAAAGCAAAAAAAAAATGTGTCAGGCTTGTCTAGTTTTTGGGGTTCTAATGTTGATTATATGACTTTAAAATGCTTAAAAAAAACTTTAAAACTCACTATTTTTCATCTCAAATTCAGAAAATCCCCCCCCCCATTTTTTTAAAAGTCAGAGTCTCTGGGAGTACCTTTTCCATTCAAGTCAAGTGTCCTTCCTACCTTATAATATCAATGCTTAGCTACGGTACTGCACGGCTCCCCATAAAATAGAGCAAAAAAATCTCCTACTAAGACAAGTGATATAATTTGAAAAGTTGAACCAGAAAATTTGAAAACCAATTTTTAGATTCTTTTACTTCGAAAACGCCGTATCACATACTGTTTATTTGTTAAAATTATACACACTAGAAAATATAACATTTTCAAGGTGCAAAAATCTGACCTTTATTTGGGGTGGGGGACCTCGGAGGGATTACTTAACAGCCTAAGCCCCCCGGTGATGTCCCCCCCCCCCAATAATTTTTGCAAGTCCGCGCCCCTGTCAGAACAACTGCTTTCTAAGAAAAGACTGTAAGATCAAGCCAAAACGTTTTATCGATAGTTACATGAAGTTTTAACATCTTCATTAGTAATTCAAGTATATCTATTTATCATAAGTATATTGTCAAATATATCTATCGTTCAGTAGTTCTCAAGAGTAACTCTGATTAGCAGACAGTCACGAGACCAGAAATTTTGTCTGCAATTTGTAGTCTGCCCTCAATTACAGAGGAATATTTTGAGAATTTTAAATTTCAAGCATATAGCAATTAACAAAAATTAAATATTAATTAAAGGTTTTCAAAAATAATTGTGCTATAAAAGACTTATCATTAGAGTATTATTAACTACATTTCATTTTCAAAGTAAAATAAAGATAATGTAAATTAGGAGTTTAAAACCTGAATGTGAGGATGAAAAAGAGGTTTCATAAAACAAATTCGTGTTTGACTAGATTATACAAAATTCTGTCAACACATTCAAAACAAAACATTTTTTATGCAATCAACTGTCCATTATTCAGAGTCAGCGCACTGTTTTTTTTTTCGGAAATAAGCACAGCACCCGGTGTAAGCCCCACATCCTAATATATTCAAAAAGAAAATTTTTTTTAATGTATGCAGCTTACCTGGTGTAAGCGCCTCACCTTCTATAAGCGCAAACCCACGATAAAACAACTTAAAAGCACCATCAGTAGTAAATGCTGGAAAATATCTAAATGCTGGAGTAGGCAATCACGTGAAACTCAAACTGAAATTCTACTTGAATAATCATTAAAACTTCTCAAAATAACATTGATAAATATTTATTCAACTAAAATCATAAAACACTTATAGAAACATAAAAACATGCAATCCCGGCATTTCGTTACAAATTGCACTTATGTCCCCTTACCAGCAAGTAGCATGAAAAGAAAATATTGAAAGAGAAGAATAATCACTTCATTGAAGTTTTATACCTGGATCGCTACTGCGGCTGCACAGTTACATGCAAATCAAAATGTCTTTCTTCTTCAATTTAGAAGTGAATAAAACAGTTAACATTTTAATGTAGATGACAAACCAAAATTAGTTTAGAAAAATATTTACATGAAGGATAGGAGGCACATGACCAGGAATGATTCCTTATTTCCAACAGTAAAGAAAGCTGAAAATTAAATGTAAACAAAAAAAAATCTCATTGGTATTTTTAATTAACAATAAGAAATATTTTAAAAAATCCCTATTTTGTACTTTTTGCCTTCTGCATCCCTCGATTGGCCATCACTTTTGATGGTTAATTTATCTGATTTCCAGCGGCAAACGCATCTCTAGTCAGTGCCAAACTCTCTGGCAGCAAGACTACAGTAAAACCCTTCCTAACGGACACCCCTCAAGTGCGAACATCCCTCTTATACGAACATTTTTTAATTCCTCCAATTCCAATGCATATAACATTATGCGGACACCCCTCTATTGTGGACAAAAAAAATTTCCGCAATTAGTGTCCGCAATAGAGGGGTTTTACTGTATTTCCAATTGCTTCTGCCTTTATTACCTTAAACTTAAAGGCTGCAGTGTAACTTTTCAATCGCTTAGGAGCCATTTCAAAAGCAACTCTGAAAGAATTCAATAAAAAAAGATAAGCCAAGAATGCACAAACGACAGCAAAAAAGATGAAACGTGATGATGTGAGTGAATAATAAAATTAGAGCTAAGAGACAAGGTTCTACTTCGGTTGCTTGACCGAGCAACCCACTTTTGTGACGGGGCTGGTCAGGGCCGGATTTGGAAGTGTGGAGGCCACGGGGCAACGAAGGAGTGGAGCCCCTAATCAGGGTTTGAAAAGATCATCATATTTTTTAAATATCCCATATCCGAATATTTTGATATACACGTATATATCCGATATTTTCGACGCGTGAAAGTTAGGATATTTTGTAAAAAATTTACTGCGGGGGACACTTTGTTGTGGAAGCCCCAAGGCAGTAGCCCCGCCTGCCCTCCCCTAAATTCGGCCTTGGGGGTGGTAAATTCCCTTTACAAAACTGGACATCCATCCCCTCCCTTGCTAGTACTTTTGCTGCCTCCTCTCCCTCATCCCTTCACTTGGATGCAAAAAGACTTGCTCGGCCACGTGGGTCAGCGTTTCTCTCCTCAGTGAAACATGTGCAATCGCTGACTCGCCCCCCCCCCCCCCCCTTGCTTAACTTGTCGTCGAAGAATTTTGCAAAATAAAAGAAAGTGGTGGAAAGCCATCTTTTAGCAGCATTTTCAACTTTTTTTTCCTTTAAAGAAAAATTATTTTTAAAACTTGAAACTAAAAAAAAACACTGTATCTCCAGCACCCGTTATAGGCGCCGCACCGGCAATTTTTTTTCCTGTATGCGCCGTGGCGCTTATTCCCGAAAATACGGTACACCAGACTTTTAACTAACTCCAAATGAATTTTGGTCACTGTACTATAAAAACTAATTTTAAAAGAAAAACAGTAAAAAATTCTCTTTTTTTATTACATACCAAATCAACAATTTAAATGAACTGTTTATTTCAGAAACCAGTCGAACGACAAACTCTGAAATTTTGAAAAAACAGTTTTACCTCTGCATTAAAATTTTTCTATAATGATTAGAATGTTTTGAACCGAAAGGGATACATATTTAGGTACATTTCTTTCAATAAATAATGTTGTAATCATCATTGAATAATTTAATATGGTGATATAGATGCTTTCTTAAAATTAGCAATTTTGTCGCTTGACTGGTTTTTGGAATAAATGATTACAAATGATTTTAAAGCAAAAAAAAAAGAGATCCAAAAAAAAAAAAAAAAAAACTAAGGAGGAGGTTAAGATTGTAGCTAAAATCAGAAATGTAGAAGTTTACTTTTGTGTGGGTCAGTGTTGGGCATTAATCAACTAAATCCGCAATCGACTAAAGTAATCTGACTCTCATTTAGTTCCGACTAATATTTTAAAAATTTAATTCAATTGCAGACGAAGATTAACGTTAGTTTAAACTAACGCGTTAGTTGATTAAAAAAACTAATTTAGTTCAGATTGATTTAGTTCAGATTAAATTAATCAAATTGAATTTAGTCAGATTAAAAGTAATCAGATTAAAAGTAATCAAATTAATTTGATTAAATTTTTAATTCAGATTAAATTCGTAAAATATAAATGTCACATGAACAGAGACACATTTGTATTTCTACGTGTATGTACATATTTACGCAAGCATACACGAGTTAATACGTGTATATACGACTATGTGCGTAAATATATGTATATAAACGTGTTATCCCGCGTATGTTCGTGTACGGAGGTATATTTGAATTTTTAAGTGAATATACATATTTATGTGTGCATACACGAGTAAATATGTGTATCTACGAGTATGTACGTGTACACAAGAGAATATGCATATGGATATGTGTTACCCCGAGTATACTCGTGTACAGAGGTAAATTTGCTTTTAATTGTGAAAACACATACTTATGCGTGCACACAAGCGAAAATACGTGCATATACGTGTACACAGGAAAATATGCGTATAGATGCGTTTTATCCCGAGTCTAATCGTGTAAAGAGGAACATTTATATTTCGACGTGCATATTCATATTGAAGCGTGCATATTCGAGAAAGTACGTGTATATACAAGTATGTTCGTGTACACACGAGAATATGCGTATAGATATTTGTTACCCCGAGTATACTCGTGTAAAGAGGTACATTTGTATTTGTACTTGTATATACATATTTCTGCGTGCATAAAGGAGAAGGAACGTGTATATACAAGTATGTTCATGTACACACGAGAATATATGTAAACATACGTGTTACCTCGAGTATACTCGTGTACAGAGGTAAATTTCTATTTAAACGTGTATAAATATATAGATAGATGCATGCATATAAGAGAAAATACGTGTATATACGAGTAAGTACATGTAAACACGAAAAATAAGTGTTTAACCCGAGTATACTCGTGTACGAAGGCACATTTGTATTTCTATGTGTGTATGCATATTTATGGGTTTATAAACGGGTAAATACATATATACGATTATTTACGAGTACACACGATAGTATGCGTATAGATAAGTATTACCCCGAGTATACTCGTGTACAGAGGTAAATTTGCTTTTAATTGTGAAAACACATACTTATGCGTGCACGCAAGCGAAAATACGTGTATGTACATGTACACATGAGAGTATGCGTATATATACGTTTTACCCCGAGTATACTCGTGTAAAGAGGTACATTTGTATTTCTACATGTTCATGCATATTTAAGCGTGCATATACGAGAAAGTACGTGTATATACAAGTATGTTCGTGTAAACACGAAAATATGCGTATAGATATTTGTTACCCCGAGTATACTCGTGTAAAGAGGTACATTTGTATTTGTACGTGTATATACATATTTGTGCGTGCATATAGGAGAAGGTACGTGTATATACAAGTACGTTCATGTACACACGAGAATATATGTAAACATACGTGTTACCCCGAGTATACTCGTGTACAGAGGTAAATTTCTATTTAAACGTGTATATACATATAGATGCATGCATATACGAGAAAATACGTGTATATACGAGTAAGTACGTGTACACACGACAATAGGTATATAGATACTTGTTTAACCCGAGTATACTCGTGTACGATGGCACATTTGTATTTCTACGTATATATGCATATGTATGCGTTTATAAACGATTAAATACGTGTATATACGAGTATGTACGTGTACACATGAAAATATGCGTATAGATACGTGTTACCCCGAGTATACTCGTGTAAAGAAGTACATTTGTATTTCTACGTGTTCATGCATATTTAAGCTTGCATATACGAGAAAGCACGTGTACATACAAGTATGTTCGTGTACACACGAGAATATGCGTATAGATATGTGTTACCCCGAGTATACTCGTGTAAAAAGCTACATTTGTATTTGTACGTATATATATATATATTTATGCGTGCATAAACAAGAAGGTACGTGTATATAAAAGTATGTTCATGTACACACGAGAATATATGTAAACATGCGTGTTACCCCGAGTATACTCGTGCACAGAGGTAAATTTCTATTTAAACGTGTATATACACGTTGATGCATGCATATACGAGAAAATACATGTATATACGAGTAAGTACGTGTACACATGACAATAGGTATATAGATACTTGTTTAACCCGAGTATACTCGTGTACGATGGAACATTTGTATTTCTACGTTTATATGAATATTTATGCGTTTATAAACGAGTAAATATGTGTATATACGAGTATGTACGTGTACACATGAGAATATGCGTATAGATACGTGTTACCCCCGAGTATACTCGTGTAAAGAGGTACATTTGTATTTGTACGTGTATATACATATTTGTGCGTGCATATAGGAGAAGGTACGTGTATATACAAGTACGTTCATGTACACACGAGAATATATGTAAACATACGTGTTACCCCGAGTATACTCGTGTACAGAGGTAAATTTCTATTTAAACGTGTATATACATATAGATGCATGCATATACGAGAAAATACGTGTATATACGAGTAAGTACGTGTACACACGACAATAGGTATATAGATACTTGTTTAACCCGAGTATACTCGTGTACGATGGCACATTTGTATTTCTACGTATATATGCATATGTATGCGTTTATAAACGATTAAATACGTGTATATACGAGTATGTACGTGTACACATGAAAATATGCGTATAGATACGTGTTACCCCGAGTATACTCGTGTAAAGAAGTACATTTGTATTTCTACGTGTTCATGCATATTTAAGCTTGCATATACGAGAAAGCACGTGTACATACAAGTATGTTCGTGTACACACGAGAATATGCGTATAGATATGTGTTACCCCCGAGTATACTCGTGTAAAAAGCTACATTTGTATTTGTACGTATATATATATATATTTATGCGTGCATAAACAAGAAGGTACGTGTATATAAAAGTATGTTCATGTACACACGAGAATATATGTAAACATGCGTGTTACCCCGAGTATACTCGTGCACAGAGGTAAATTTCTATTTAAACGTGTATATACACGTTGATGCATGCATATACGAGAAAATACGTGTATATACGAGTAAGTACGTGTACACATGACAATAGGTATATAGATACTTGTTTAACCCGAGTATACTCGTGTACGATGGAACATTTGTATTTCTACGTTTATATGAATATTTATGCGTTTATAAACGAGTAAATATGTGTATATACGAGTATGTACGTGTACACATGAGAATATGCGTATAGATACGTGTTACCCCGAGTATACTCGTGTAAAGAGGTACATTTCTATTTCGACGTGTATATACATATTCAAGCATGCATATACGAGAAAGCACGTGTACATACAAGTATGTTCGTGTACACGCGAGAATATGCGTATAGATATGTGTTACCCCGAGTATACTCGTGTAAAAAGCTGCATTTGTATTTGTACGTGTATATAGATATTTATGCGTGCATAAACGATAAGGTACGTGTATATACAAGTATGTTCATGTACACACGAGAATATATGTAAACATACGTGTTACCCCCGAGTATATTCGTGCACAGAAGTAAATTTCTATTTAAACGTGTATACACACATTGATGCATGCATATACGAGAAAATACGTGTATATACGAGTAAGTACGTGTACACACGACAATAGGTATATAGATACTTGTTTAACCCGAGTATACTCGTGTACGATGGCACATTTGTATTTCTACGTGTATATGCATATATATGCGTTTATAAACGACTAAATACGTGTATATACGAGTATGTACGTGTACACATGAAAATATGCGTATAGATACGTGTTACCCCGAGTATACTCGTGTAAAGAGGTACATTTGTATTTCTACATGTTCATCGCATATTTAAGCTTGCATATACGAGAAAGTATTTGTATATACAAGTGTATTCGTGTACACACGAGAATATGCATATAGATGCTTGTTAACCCGAGTATACTCGTGCAGAGAGGAGAATTTGTATTTAAGATTGTACATACAATTTTATGCGAGCATATTCGAGAAAAGACAAGTATGGACGAGTATGTTCGTGTACACAAGAAAATATGCGAACAGATACGCGTAACCCGAGTATACTCGTGTACAGAGGTACATTTGTATTTGTACGTTAAAAAACATATTTATGCTCGCATACACTTGTATATACGAGTAAAAACATGTATTAACGAGTAGTTTTGTGCATATCCGTATATATACGCGTTATCGCGAATATTCGTGTATACTGGAAATTTTGTATTTCTACGTGTATATACCTATAAGTACGTGTAAACACAAGTAAATACGTGTATATACGAGTAGATAAGTGTAAACCCATTTTTTTTTTTTTTTTTGCACTTCTACCTGTTATCCCGAGTATATTCGTGGACGGAGATATGTGTAATTTCTAAGTGTATGTACAAATTTATTTGTGCATACACGAGTAAATACTCGATTACACGGGTATGTACGTGTACACAAAAAATATGCGTATGGATACGTGTTAATCAGAGTATACTCGTGCACAGATATATATATATATATATATATATGTGTGGGAGCCGAGCTACTGGTAATAACTATGAAAATGCTTGTATTCACTTATAGAAGCACTCATTGATAACATAATTTTAGCCACTAAACATTTAATGATAACTAACTAAACTACACATAACTAATATTTACAAAAATGATTACAATGCAGAAGTGCAGCCGTCTTGCTGCTCGTCTTTATACCACGTCTTACGTCTTTCATCTCATCAAAAGTGATTCACTCATCAAAAAGTTTTACCGCCCTTGGCGCTGTTCGTTCTGTCGCCGGACTCTACGTCGTCATCTCTTGGCGAGTTTTCCATATAGGAAGGCTAAAATGTAAGAATGGCTATGCAAGTGTACCAGGGTGTACCAGAGTCGGCACCATATATATATATATATATATATATATATATATATAATATAAATAAATAAATATATATATATATATATATATATATATATATATATATATATATATATATACCTCTGTGCACGAGTATACTCTAATTAATACGTATCCATACGCATATTTTTTGTGTACACGAACATACTCGTACATACTTGTCTTTTCTCGAATATGCTCGCATAAAATTGTATGTACAATCTTAAATACAAATTCTCCTCTCTGCACGAGTATACTCGGGTTAACACGCATCTATATGCATATTCTCGTGTGTACACGAACATACTTGTATATACAAATACTTTCTCGTATATGCAAGCTTAAATATGCATGAACACGTAGAAATACAAATGTACCTCTTTACACGAGTATACTCGGGGTAACACGTATCTATACGCATATTTTCATGTGTACACGTACATACTCGTATATACACGTATTTAGTCGTTTATAAACGCATATATATGCATATACACGTAGAAATACAAATGTGCCATCGTACACGAGTATACTCGGGTTTAAACAAGTATCTATATACCTATTGTCGGGTGTACACGCACTTACTCGTATATACACGTATTTTCTCGTTTATGCATGCATCAATGTGTGTATACACGTTTAAATAGAAATTTACTGCTGTGCACGAGTATACTCGGGTTAAACAAGTATCTATATACCTATTGTCGTGTGTACACGTACTTACTCGTATATACACGTATTTTCTCTTATATGCATGCATCAATGTGTGTATACACGTTTAAATAGAAATTTACTTCTGTGCACGAATATACTCGGGGTAACACGTATGTTTACATATATTCTCGTGTGTACATGAACATACTTGTATATACACGTACCTTCTCGTTTATGCACGCATAAATATCTATATACACGTACAAATACAAATGTAGCTTTTTACACGAGTATATTCGGGGTAACACATATCTATACGCATATTCTCGTGTGTACACGAACATACTTGTATGTACACGTGCTTTCTCGTATATGCAAGCTTAAATATGCTTGAACACGTAGAAATACAAATGTACCTCTTTACACGAGTATACTCGGGGGTAACACGTATCTATACGCATATTTTCATGTGTACACGTACATACTCGTATATACACGTATTTAGTCGTTTATAAACGCATATATATGCATATACACGTAGAAATACAAATGTGCCATCGTACACGAGTATACTCGGGTTAAACAAGTATCTATATACCTATTGTCGTGTGTACACGTACTTACTCGTATATACACGTATTTTCTCGTATATGCATGCATCAATGTGTGTATACACGTTTAAATATAAATTTACCTCTGTGCACGAATATACTCGGGGTAACACGTATGTTTACATATATTCTCGTGTGTACATGAACATACTTGTATATACACGTACCTTCTCATTCATGCACGCATAAATATCTATATACACGTACAAATACAAATGTAGCTTTTTACACGAGTATACTCGGGATAACACATATCTATACGCATATTCTCGTGTGTACACGAACATACTTGTATGTACACGTGCTTTCTCGTATATGCATGCTTGAATATGTATATACACGTCGAAATAGAAATGTACCTCTTTACACGAGTATACTCGGGGTAACACGTATCTATACGCATATTCTCATGTGTACACGTACATAATCGTATATACACATATTTACTCGTTTATAAATGCATAAATATGCATATAAGCGTAGAAATACAAATGTTCCATCGTACACGAGTATACTCGGGTTAAACAAGTATCTATATACCTATTGTCATGTGTACACGTACTTACTCGTATATACACGTATTTTCTCGTATATGCATGCATCAATGTGTATATACACGTTTAAATAGAAATTTACCTCTGTGCACGAGTATACTCGGGGTAACACGTATGTTTACATATATTCTCGTGTGTACATGAACATACTTTTATATACACGTACCTTCTTGTTTATGCACGCATAAATATCTATATACACGTAAAAATACAAATGTAGCTTTTTACACGAGTATACTCGGGGTAACACATATCTATACGCATATTCTCGTGTGTACACGAACATACTTGTATGTACACGTGCTTTCTCGTATATGCATGCTTGAATATGTATATACACGTCGAAATAGAAATGTACCTCTTTACACGAGTATACTCGGGGTAACACGTATCTATACGCATATTCTCATGTGTACACGTACATACTCGTATATACACGTATTTACTCGTTTATAAACGCGTAAATATGCATATAAACGTAGAAATACAAATGTTCCATCGTACACGAGTATACTCGGGTTAAACAAGTATCTATATACCTATTGTCATGTGTACACGTACTTACTCGTATATACACGTATTTTCTCGTATATGCATGCATCGTATATGCATCATCATGTGTATATACACGTTTAAATAGAAATTTACCTCTGTGCACGAGTATACTCGGGGTAACACGTATGTTTACATATATTCTCGTGTGTACATGAACATACTTTTATATACACGTACCTTCTTGTTTGTACACGCATACATATCTATATACACGTACAAATACAAATGTACCTTTTTACACGAGTATACTCGGGGTAACACATATCTATACGCATATTCTCGTTTGTACACGAACATACTTGTATGTACACGTACTTTCTCGTATATGCATGTTTGAATACGTATATAAACGTCGAAATACAAATGTACCTCTTTACACGAGTATACTCGGGGTAACACGTATCTATGAGCATATTCTCATGTATACACGTATATAAACGTATTTTCGCTTATGTGCACGCATAAGTATGTGTATACACAATTAAAAGCAAATTTGCCTCTGTACACGAGTATACTCGGGGTTCCACGTATCCATATGCATATTCTCTTGTATACACGTACATACTCGTATATACACGTATTTACTCGTGTATGCACACATAAATATGTATATTTACTTAAAATTTCAAATATACCTCCGTACACGAACATACGCGGGATAACACGTTTGTATACGTATATACCCGCACGTAGTCGTATGTACACGCATTAACTCGTTTATGCTTGCATAAATATATATATACACGTAGAAATACAAATGTGCCTCTGTTCATGTGATATTTATATTTTACAAATTTAATCTGAATTAAAAAAGTAATCAAATCAATTTGATTACTTTTAATCTGATTACTTTTAGTTTGATTAAATTCAATCTGATTAATTTAATCTGAACTAAATCAATCTGAACTAAATTAGTTTTTTTAGTCAACTAACGAGTTAGTTTAAACTAACGTTAATCTTCGTCTGCAATTGAATTAAATTTTTAAAATATTAGTCTGAACTAAATGGGAGTTAGATTACTTTAGTCAACTAATCAATCAATTACAAATTTAGTTGATTTTTTTAGTTGATGCCCAACACTGGTGTGGGTGTTTAAAACTATTCAATATTATGAGTATTTTCCTTCAGCTGGAATAAACTAAATGAAACTTTTACTTTAATAATCAAACACAACATAAATATTGAAAGTTTATCACATACCCTGAAACAATACGGTTTACTTTATGACTATCAACGTCTTGATAGGAGTGATACAGTAAGTTGGATAAAGTATAATCAAGACACAAATTAAAATTTTCTTCTGATTCCTATAAAAAAAACAGAAAGGAGTTAATTTAACTCAAAAGTGATTTTCTTAAAATATCATGCATTTTATCGAAATGACATAAACTATAATTTAATACATAAAGTATGAAGAAGAAAGGTAAGAATGATATGCACTTTGATAAAATGTCACCGTTATAACTTTAATTTAATCACAAAACCATGGCAAAAAATACCGCACATACTCATGTATAAATCAAGAAATTTATTACAAAAAATGATGTTTAAAGTTATGGGGTCATCTTAAACGCAAGGCAGAATTTCCAAAAATTTCCCTCAATTTTTTCTCAGAAAAAAAAACACACTCAAAAACGTGAACACTTTCTCGATTTCAGTCCCTCCCTTCAGTGGCGAATTCAGGATTTAGTTCTGGGGGCGGCTGAGATCATTAACAATGTATGTCTCCTTGACATCACCAAAAGTTCATTGATGTAAACAAAGTCGTTTGAAGAAAAAAATATTTTTCAGGAGGTGTGAATGGCTAATGAAATTTTCTGAGTCACCGTTGAAATTACCTAAAATTTGGTATTTAGTGATAAAATTTTAAAATTTAAATGTCAGTAAAAATAAAAATAAATAAAATTAAATTAAATTTTAAAAAAATAAAATTTTTGGACATTTTTTAACAATTTGAAGGCAAAAATAACACATCTTGTTGATTATAAAAAATATTGTCCGTGGCAAATGCAAGTACACTAAATGTAAGTAAGAAAACCAGAAAAATCATGAACTAATAGTTAAAAAAAGGAAAAAGAAGATAAAATTCTGAGAATTGACACTAAGTGCATTAATTAAAGAGGTCTGAAATTTTTTTTTTTGTCTTTCTTCTTATAGAGTAAATAAATAAATTTTTTGAAAAGGCAGGGAAAAATTTCCGAAATTCAAAAGGAAATTTCTGAAAACAAGTATCTGCATTACTACAGCAAATTCGTGTATAAACCCAAGGGAAAACGAATAAAATGATTAAGATAGAATAGATATAGGAAATTATATATTTTATTATTTTACATTAAGATACATACACAATAAAAAAAATTCTAATAGGAAAAAAAAGTTCTAGTCTGGGAGCGGCTGCAGCCTCATAGCTGCCCCCTGGATTCGCCACTGCCTCCCTTTTAAGCAGAGATTTAAAAAGTAAATACTTAAACATTCTGCTATGAGTTTATTTGGTCTGATTGTGAAATAAAGAATAAATAATTACAGTAGATTGTGGACTACGCCAAAAGTGCGGGGGGTCACCGTATTCACGAATTTTCCTTATAATCATGAATTATTGCTCATTTTTTAACAGCATAAAATTCTATTGATATAAAATCGAAATAAAAGCAAACAGCAAAAAAAATCGTAGTGAAATCTAACCTTTTACAAAAATCGGGATCGCAAAAGTGAGCCCTTTTAACGCAAAAGTATTATAATGGGATGTTTTTTAACATAAAAATGTTCATTACATTTCATTTTCCTCCTTTTTAAAAAGTTTAATTAATTAATTAGCGGCAAAACGCTCCTGTTTTTTTCAAAAGTAGGAATTCGACTTAAACTCAGGTTTTCGATTTTTTCCCGATTTTTTTTCTAAAAATAGGGGGTCGACTTATATGCGAGATCGCTTATATTACGAGTATATATGGTAAGCTACAAAAAGGTAGACTTATGAAATGTTGAATGCAAAGTTAATAAATATTCTAAATAAAATGCTGAAAGTTTTAGTTTCCAGTTCAAAGGAAAAATGTTCATCAAGATTATTTTGTAGTTTCATTAATATTTTAACGTAAACTTTCATTCATTTCTTAACCAAAGAAAATTCACTTTTGTACTAAAATATATAGTTTCTAATGAAGTTATTTCAATACAACTTATAAATTGAAGCATTGGGAGGCCAATTCTATAAACAATAATTCAAATAATTTTCAAAAAATAATTTACAATTTCAAAAAATGCAGTTAATTCATATTTTTTTTTTTTTCGCTTCTGTTTCTTGAACAGAAGTTCGAAATTAAAAAATTTAAAGCACAATAAATCACAAAATTTAAATTATTGTTCTTTAAATACTTTATTCTTTTGCATTGCTTGCAGCAATAACTAAAAATGAAATAAAATACATTTTGTGAGTATGACATTTTGAGCATAACACAAAACTTTTAAAGCTAAGAAAAATTACCTCAAATTTTGTGACACTTTTTATCAATATTTTACAATCTGTTTCATACAACTGCACCTTAAAATTTTTCGAAGGATTCATTATATATGAACTAGGCACATAAATACATCATGTTATAAGAAATTTATTGAATTTTTTGACAGCCATCACGTTTGTTGTATTGACCGCCAGAAAATCTGGAATATGAATATGCAGATGCGCAGAGGAGAGAAAACGGGGAGGGGATGTAAGGGAAGGGAAGAAAAGTTAATGAGTTTTTATCATGTTATTATAGAAGATTATGATTGTCACACATCCAGAAAAAATACTCTCAAAAATTTAAAGAAAAAAGCCCCTTGAAATGAGCTTCATGAACGTTTTTTTTAAATTAAATTTTTATGCATACTTATAAAACAACTATTGGCAACAAGGGTATTTAAACAGAAACTAAACAATATGGCTGTTTATGTTTTGCATTGGGCATTTTTAATTGTATTTGTACCCTTTTTTACTTGCTATGTAATTGCAGAAGATGTAGATTCTTCAGAAAATGATAAATATACAATCGAAGGAACTGTTTTGCCGCCGGATGTTATCACTCCTGAGTGGTTATTGTTGACTAAAGTTTTGGTGAATGGTGGTGAACGCATTGGCTTTTTAAGGTTAGTTGATAAATATTTCTTAATAGTATAGTGTTTTTATTCATTACATTTTCTACCCGATGTTTCCTTCACCTGAAGTCACATTAAAATTGAGACATTTGATTGGTTAAATATTGTTAATGTTCATTACGATGCTCGAAACTTGAAATTATGTGATGAATCTTTTTAATGATTGACGCAGGGTCCGAAAATATAATATTTTCGGAAATATCTGATATTTTGATAGATATTGGATAGTTTGATGTATATCCGATATTTTCAATCAGCACAAACTAAAGTCTTCAAAATAGTAAAATGCATCCTCAAATTACTCTTTATTTTCTTATATTATTATTACTACAATATGTAGACTTAAAACGAAGGTTTCTTTCATTACTTATATCTAATATTTCGTTTAACATTTTTATCAATTTTTAGTGGAGTTAATTTAGCATTTGCTGTTTTACTCATTTTTCTTCTATACACAGTTGTATGATTTGGAAACAAAAAATATGCATTAGTTGGTGCACAGTCGTAAGACATTTTCTTGTTTTTCTGACTAATGTTGATATTTAATTAGGCACTTTCAAAATGAATTACAATTGTTTCATTGCTAATATATTTATGAACATAAAATAAAAAGGAATATTACATTACTTTGTTATTAATCGTATATTAATGTATCATAAAAATATAGTACACAACTTTTTGGTAATTTTTAATAAAAAATAAACAAAATTACTATAATTAATAATTTTTGTATTGAAAATACGGTAGTTGAAAAAAATAAACATCGAAAAATATCATGATATTTTCAAAATAAATATAGGATATATATCATGATATATATCGGCGAACCCTGGATTGAAGCACCTTGAAGCAGAGGAGTGCAAGTGCTAAATTTCAAATTCAGAAATAGCTAGTACAAACAAGAGGAACTATCATCTGTTTTGTGGCAAAAGATGGTGCTAGTAGCTCTGATAAGTGCTGCTAAACAACATGGTTATATATTTAAAAATAAAAAATAAAAAATCCATGAAAGCCCATATCTATAATTTGAATTTTGTGCTTGTTTTGCTCAGCAATTAAAAAAGTTCACTTAGAATCGTATAAAAATGTTTCAAACAGAAATAAGAAATGCCATGAATGGTACATTCAGAAGAAACTACTATTATTTGAATTTCTAATGGATTACCTAAACTTCATGTAATTTTTACAGATATATATTAATTTTATAGTGTTATTTTATTGATAGACAAAATCTACAATAGTAGCTGATTTCTAAAAGTAATTGTAATTAAATTGTCCTGTATCGTACATTTCAGCCTCTTAAATTCAAGTAGGGGAATGTGAGGCAAATTGAAATGGTGAAATATTTACTCTTCCCTGTCCGGTAATATTTTAACTGTAATATAGAATAGTAGGTGTATAGTAGCACACCTAAACTATTTCAGTCAGTAAAAAAATACCACCCAACCGAAGATTAAAGCATATGATAATGAAGGCAATTTTCAAAAATTGATCCTACTCATTTTGTAATATTTTGTTGCAAGTCAAAAATTGTTTTTGTAATTATGAAATTATTGTTATGAAATTTGTTCTTATTATTGCCATTTTAAGTATTGATTGTGACCTTCTAATGCTTTGAAATATTTATTTACTTAATATTAAGCTTATTTGTATTTTAAATATTTTCTACAATCAGTCAAGTACATGCAGGGCAAAGTGAAATAGTTTATTTTGTCTACTCGCTCATTCATTTACTAAATCACTTATTAATTTCCTTAATTTATTCATTTACATGTCGCTATTTAGCAATTCACTGATTTATTCATTCATTTTCTCATTCATTCACTCTTATGCTTGTTCATTTGTATTCCTTCATATATTAATTAATTAACTAATTTAATTTTCAGTTTGTTTCATTAACTTTTCATTTGCTCATTAAACCTTTTATTTACTGATTCATTTGATCAAAAATATTTTCTCTATAATTGAATAGAAAATATTTCATAAGAAAAATATTTCATTTTTCACTTAGTCCCATGGAAAAAATAAGTAAAAAATTTCCGCTTTTATTTATTTATTATTATTATTTATTTATTTTTTATTATATATATATATTTTTTTTTTTTGAAGCTGCAAATTTATTGCCAAAAATATAAAACACTGTTTCAATGCCAGTTTTATTATAAAATAGAATGTTATTTCTTTATGTACTGTAATTTTCAAAATGAATTTTCAATTTGTTCATTTTGAAAAAGCTTAGTCACCTTAACCTATACTTAGCCCCACATTCCCCTATTTAAATTTCACCATTTTACCTTATAAAATTATACATGATGCTAAAATATAATGCTTTGCTTTTGTACCATAAGTTTTATATGCATGAATTTTATATAACAGGGTGTGTGTTATTAAAATTAAATTCATTTATGGTTAAAATGTGGACGTCGCTTTGTGTGATCATGGTTAATGTTATTAGTCATTAATGTTACCACAAAAGCCATTCCACTGTTAAGACATGACTTTCTGGCACAGTTTCTTTCCAAACATCAATAAAAATTTAAGTGAAGTTATTAAAATTATCTTTTGTTTTTCTGTAGTAGGATAACGAGTGATGTTCCCATCAATTTTTCTGATGGTCTACTCCCAGCACGGGTGACGACTTGCAAAAATTGTGTGGGGGGTTAGACATCTTCGGGGGGGGGGGGGGGGGGTCTAAAGGGGTATGTAATCTAATGCCCCCCCCCCCCCCCCGCAATTCATCATACAATTTGTAGCACAATCGTGCTCTTTGTTGTCATAAATTTAAATAAAAAATATGAATGCTGTTTAAATAATTGGAACCCGGTCCAACGTGCCTCGACACATCCCATTGGGTAGAAGTGCTGAATACCAAATATTTGTTACATCCCTGTGTGAAATATTAAGTATTTTTGCTTTCTTTTGCAATGACGGTTTTAATAATTTAAATGGTTTTTCTTTTTAGGAGTGATGGAAGCTTCACTGTTAGCAATGTTGAACCTGGCTCTTATGCAGTTGAAGTTATAAATCCTAACCATATTTATGAACCTTCAAGAATTGACATTAACTCTAAAGGCAAATTCCGTGCTCGCAAGCTGAACTACGTTCAGACCAATCTAGTTCACCAAGTACCTTATCCTTTAAAGTTCAAAGTTCGAGCCCCATACAAGTACTT
The DNA here is from genome assembly GCF_026930045.1 of Uloborus diversus. Classification (NCBI taxonomy): domain Eukaryota; kingdom Metazoa; phylum Arthropoda; class Arachnida; order Araneae; family Uloboridae; genus Uloborus; species Uloborus diversus. The sequence goes on along the minus strand of NC_072735.1, from coordinate 165,410,247 downwards.
TCAAGTTAGAGAAGCATGGAGGATAACAGACTTTCTTATGAATCCTATGGTGAGTTATTAGAAATCTATTAAACTTAACTTGATACGGAAGCTATAAAATAAGGCAGGTTATTATCCGCTTGATGTTTAAAAGGGTCAGTAATTAAATTGCATAGTTTGCATTTTGATTTACTCAAGCCCCCTCCCCCTAAGAGCAATGGTGCACCCCCTAGATATCACAAAGATTTCCCCAAAAAGCAAGACCCCCCCCCCCAAATAAAAAAATTCCACTCAAAAAGTTTCGATGACACTGGGTCTAGGTGGGCACCCCTGATTTACTGATAAGATACTGATACACTTATAAACATGTGCATTAACTTTTTTTTTTTTTTTTTTTAAATTTTCTACCTGGATTTCTTTGTTTCGATAACATTTGTATGAAGGACAGGGATCCTATAGCTGCTTCAATTTCACCGCTGAAGATTATCGTTTTCAAAGAGTTCCAGAAGCTTTTCTTGACACTTTTATGCTGAAGCTGTGTCCAGCCACTTTTGTTGCAATTTTCAGAGGTTTTTGCAGCATTGATAATTTTTTTTACAATCATTCATATTACTTCATTAAAGCAACATTTATTAAACGTTAATCAATAAATAAATAATTTTGACTGGGCTGCAGACATTGAAAGATTTCAATGCGGATTCTTCCTTTTTAAAAATTAACTGGTATCGCTGAAATAATATGATTCAGCCTTGTTCTAGCAAACAAATGAAACATTCACCAATAATATCTCCTCCACAATAGAATAGTTCCACAAAAAACCACGATTTTTTCAAACCCAGATTTCCAAGTACATAGGGTAACGGCACTAGTAAGACATCACTCTCAGGTTAATTCAATTTTCTGAGTCTTTTTTTGTATTTAGACTTATAAAACTATTTTTCTCTCATGCAACTACATCTCATCTAACATTTGGCTGCTTCTGGATCCTCTGAATTAGTTAATTCTATTTTTATTTGCTCAATTTCGAAAAAAATGTCTGATCCCCAGTAACACACCGAAAAATCTGATAACACCCAGTAACAGATAAGATGAGGAAAGGATGAGTCTTGGGCAAAAAAATTATCTTTTTCAAGTCAAAATGTGCAAAAATTCTTTATTTTTAGAACCAAATCCTTATTAAATTCAAATGAACAGGGAACACCAGCTGACCTCATGGCAGTTGTTCATAACCTTCCGTCACTGCCTTGTAAATACCAACTGGCTCATAAAATTCGCCCTGTTAACATTAGGTGGTTGCATCGTATTCATGGGCCACAGCAACATCAGTTTAATCTGCCTAAATTTCTAATTATTTAAATCCAAACTTATGACAGTTGGTTACTGGACCCTCGTCTGTTACTGGTGCCGTTACCCTACTCTCTAATCCATGCATTCCTTTTTTTTAGTACCGTCAGATTACATCAGGAAAAGGGTGGGGGGTGGGAGTAAATTGCCATGTGATTATAGTGGGAGAAAACGTTTTACCAACATGTATATTGAAAAACAGACAGAATTGGTATTTTGGCAGAAAACCCAAGTTTTTGTAAAAAGTCTGGGACGCCAGAAGAAAATGAGAAAAATAGATGAAACTGGACAAAATAAAAACACTGATTATTTATATGTTTAATACATTAAATTATTGCTATGATACAATGAAATTATTACATAATTGGGTTGTTTCCTTCAGTTAAGAGCAGGCTTTTAACTGAAAGTTTTTCCCACACCTGGTAAATACCATGGTAATTACCGGTATTTACTGTCCTGGGAAATATAATTTTTTTTCCCACATGGAGAAAAACTGATTTTTAAAATATAAATTCAAAATAATCTTTAAAAATATCAAAATTGAAATCTAAGTAAATAATAGTTTGAAAAATCGAAAAAAAGAAGAAAGTACTCAAAAATGGACAATGAAGTGGATTTATTTATAAATATTTACACAATACACAGATTATAAATCAAAATCCTATTCATATTCTTCGTCTTCTACCTCTACATTGCATTTTAGCATCATGTAACAAAACACTAATTTAGGAGCTTTTTGCAAACCCAGTCAATTTCTAATATTGTTTTGCATGAGTGAAAAATTAGAAAGAAAAAAAAAGTTCAGGAGATGCTGATGATGCAGGACAGATATCCTTTAAGATGTTCCAATAATTGTAGAAATATTACTTAAATTCTTTCACCATAGTGCTTTTGTAATGCCTTTAGAGAAAAATGTTTCCACTGATTTTTCAAACATTCCGTTTGATTGGAAAGGAATCTGGCAACAACTGTTACTGATGATGCAAAAGTACATTTTGTGTAAATATCACACCAAACCCAAATTATTTTTTAAAAAAAACTGTTTAATAGGTCTACTTAAAAATGTAATAAAAATTTTATTGAATTTAAACACAAATTATTTATTGCCTCTCTTGATGACCCTAGTATTTTAAGGTTTAATAATTTTATTTTATCGTGTTCTAAAATATTTATTTAGGAAACTATTTATTGTTAAAAACTTTTGTGAGCAAATTTTATGTTTTGAGCAATAATTCTTTTTTAATTATATTCCTTTCTTACAGACTAATTTAAAACCCAAGGGAATAATTAATAACTTTATTTCTAACTTCCATTTTACACATCAGATTCAGAAAGCCAAAACATTTCTTACATATAGTTATTTGGAAATTTTTCCCGGTTTTTACCACTTTTCCCCGTTATTTACCATTTTTTCCCAGTTTTTTCCGGCAGGATGGGAAAAACAAGTTTGGACGGGAAAAAAGCCAACCCTGGTTAAAAGTACTACTTTTAGTCACTGAAATTTGTAAAATAAGCAAAAAAAAAAAAAACATGAGCCCAGAAAATACCTTTATTTTTCCAACATTTAATTTTTAATTATTTTGTTAAAAATGTGTGCTTTTAAAACCAAAATGTTTCTTCGTGTGACGTCTCAAGTAATGACCGCCATCTTGAATTGGAGCAAGTGGTTGTCTTTTCTGGCAAGATATCGCCTTTTAATGATTTTTTTCACTGTGATCAATTTATTTGTTTAACAAAATTTTTTAAATAAAGGGCAGTGTCCTGTAACTTGATTCTGGTGACCCTAGCAATTTACTATCTTGTGACGTCAGCAGCAAAAATGGAAACAATGTCTGAATGACATTAAGCATCTCAACCAATGACAAAAATATCTCTATTTTATAGAAAAAGCTAAAGAATGAGTGCGCACCAATAAAACTGCAAGCTGATAAGAAAGCAGTGTCAGGTCCTTAAGAACAAAACCCTTCAAAAGCTTAAATGCCAAGATAATTGCATTTTTTTAATTTTTGAACATTTTTTTCTAACATAGATAAAATGTATGTTTGGCAAAAATGTGGTGAGGGTGCTCTTAAAAGATACTATTTTGAGAATCCACTGATGGTTTTCCTGGAATATTGATTACAACCTTGATATTAACAATACAAGACAAACTTGCCCCTTGCTGGTTGGTTGCCCATAACTAATCATTTATCCTATACATATTTTTTTTAATCACATGATTTTTAACAGTAATTAATTTTTTTGAATCCAAAATAAATAATTTAACGAGTAATTTGTAAATTGTTTGATGTAATCATATGTGTTGTTAAAAGAAACAAAGTACCGTGAACAAAAGCTACTTGGACCCGAAATTTCATATTTTTTGGGAGTGTTATGCTGAATTTTTGGTTAAACCCATATTGTCCACTGATAACCTTGTTTTTACCACTTTTCAGACATTCTGCTACTACCTTAAGTCTTTTTTTAAACAACAATTTTAACTCTACATATTTATTTCTACAGTGACGCACCGTTTATATGTTTTTGAAGGGACCATATAAAAAAGCGTATAAATGAAAAAACGTATAATAGATGTACGTTAATGTGTATTAGACTCTGCAGGGACCAATTTAAAAAACATGTAATTGATAAAAACGTATAAAAGAGAAACTTATAAACGGTGCTTCACTATTTTTAAAAATTGGGTTCAAGTAGCCCTGCGCTGGGGCTGCCTGGTCAAACTCATCAAATCCATTAGAAAAAGCTGTAAAACAGGTGGTGGTATCAAGAAGGGCCAATGCTTTTGAAAGAAAACTCTAAATGTACATTCTAGTGAGCAAACTATTTATATAAATTGCTAATTACTTATATAAATTACAACATATACAGAAAAACATATTTTTAGGCAAACATAATTTCTCAAATAGAAATATAATCTACACTGCTTGACAATTGCTAAGAAACAAGTGATTTATGCAAATTTTTGCCTCAGACAACCGGTTAATGGAAATAAATTCAATGTCAGATAGCTTGTTATCTATATAAAAGACAGTGCATATAAGCTCAAGATTCGTACAAAAATTCATATTGTTTGGTGCTTAACAAAAATAGTGCTGGATGTTGAAAAAGTTTTTTCTCTGAAATTCTGTTTAATTCTTGAAATATTTAAGAGTAAAATGTCAGCAAAACATCACTTGAGTACCTACGATCGTGGACGAGCGGATTGACTGCTGGAAGCAGGTCAAAGTTTCATCACTGTAGCTGCACAAGCATTTCCACCACTGAGGTTGGAAATGCTTTGCGAAAGCATGCCAGGGATTGTGGTAGGATCATCACACCTTCAAAAGATGGTTATGTAGCCCTCGTGGCAAAAAGGAACAGAATTTTCACTCTTGGACAGATAGCTGTAAATCTTGCAACCGCTACCGGTACGCATGTTTCTGCAAGAACCATCTCACGACGATTAAATAATGTTGGTCTGCATGCACAGAAGCCCGTACGTCACATTCCACTTCAACCACGCTATCGTTGAGAGAGATTACACTGGTGTAAGAAACATGTTGGAAGAGATCGTAAAAATTGGTCTAGAGTGATGTTTTCGGACAAATGGTGCTTCAGTGTGACAAGTGATTCTGGTCACCAACTACTGTGGAGAGAGCGTGGAACACATTATGCACAGAAATTTGTTTGTGAACGTGATTGGTACAGCCCAGGCGTGATGGTGTGGGCAGGCGTCATGCACAATGGCAGAACACCACTTCACATTTTTCAACTAGGAAGCATTACATCACAAAGGTATTGCAGAGAAGTTATACTGGATCATGCTCGTCTTTTTAGGGGTGCTGTAGGTCCAGGCTTTATCTTTATGGACAAAAAGGCACAACCAGACAGAAGCATCTAAGTATCAGACACATTGCAAACTGAAAACATTCTCCGTATGCCTGCTTACTCTCTCGACTTAAATCCAATCAAGCATGCCTGGGAGGCTCTTGACAGATGTGTTGCGCAAAGAACCGTCTCCAAGAACAATACAGGAGCTCAAATCTGCCTTGAGAGAGGAGTGGGAAAATATCCCTTAAGCACTCCTCGATAGTTTAGTGGTTAGTATGGAAAACAGCTGCAAAATATGCATTAGTATCTCTGGCACTAATACACATCATACTAAGGTACTCGTGTCTCCATCATTCTGACCTAGATCAATTTTTTGTGGTTGTTTAAAAATCATCGAAGTACTATTTTTTTTTTAATTTTTAAGTTTTTACTTCATTGATGCAGCAATATCTGTACTATTTTATACTTATCATAAAGGCACATCCTCCCTACTATGTACTTAGTTCTGTTTCTTTAATCATTGTCAATTTTTAACTATACCAAAAAACATAATTGTTCCTTAGCAATTGTCAAGTAGTGTAACTACAGCTAAAACCAATGGAAATACTCATTATTTGAACATTAGAAAGAATGAAAACGGCTTGGGTGGATTTATTTTCTCTTATATTATTTAATACCTGCTCTTCCTAACTACTAAGTACTACAGGATGACCAGGCTTCTTTTGTGAACGATCTTTTAATTAGTTCATATACTTAAGTCAAAATGGGCTGCTGCCACTCTCTAAGATATTTTTCCGGAATTAATTAAATCTGGACACAACTGTCATTTTTCCTCTTAATAAAACTAACTTCTTTATTTTAAAAGGTTACAAACTTTGCGTAACATAATTTAGTGATAAAATGTGGTTCGGGGCTGCTTGAACGCTGGGTTCAAGGAGCCCCATTTTAAGGCAACTAGTATACTTTTGCTAACTTATGTTAGTTGCTGTGTTAATTATATATAGCTATACCCTTAAAAAACTGTTATTTTACTAAGAAATAGAATGCAACCATAGAACTATCTTTACCTTGATGATATTGGGTGTTTCCCTGAACTTATATGTAGAAGTTTGCAGCCACTAAAAACAACTGCAAACATGCAATCATATCCTCATCAGAAAAAGGCGGGAATAGCAGAAACTTTGTTTCATGCACCAGCCTCTGCCTAGTACTGCTACCTGTCATGTAGAAGGTTTTAAAGTCTACACATTGAGTTTTATAGGACCAGGACGGATTTTAAACACTTTTTTTCTCTTGGGTTCAATAAGTCCCTGGAGGCTCAAGTAGCCTTGGTTTACGGTAACTATAAAAAGAAAAAAAATATGTTGTGTCATCCAAAACTGGAGGGAGGGTATCATATTATAAACCTAAAAAATGATCCTGATTTACTTTATGAAATAAAACAAAAGCATTAGGAAGCTTTTTTGCTGAAGAGAGTTAAGGGGAGGTTGCAGTGGTATCATATACATATTTGCTTATTTCTGTTACATTTCTATTCTTCAAATGATGGAAAAAAAAATATTGGCTTAATATGGATATGAATTGAAAGTTATTTTTATTTATCGCAAATGTGGTATTGGAGAGGGGGGAAGGGGGATTTACTTGTTCATGTTTTTTGCATTGCAATTTAAAAGTCGTGGAAATTAATTATTCATAATAGAGTCATATGAATATCAGCTGTGAGGGTTATTCTTTAGTATCTCATACAAGTCTACACACATTTTAAACTACCTATATTTGTTTTGTTTTTACTCTGTACACTTTCGTAATACATGGTATAGTAGTTCGCAGAAAATTTCATTTATTTATTGTGAATAAATGTATTCATCATAGTTTCTTGTTGAAGTTATACTTAAAGAAAAAATTTTGGAAAACATATTTTTCGCCAATTAATCAGCAAAATTTTGCCAATAAGGAATAATCAGCAAAATGGCTGATTAATCTGTATGGCCGATTAGTCAGAGTATCCCTTTATTGAGACAAAACAGCATGAGAAACAAATTTTTTTTAAAAATAAACAAAAAAAAAAAAAGGGGCAGAAATGTAATCATATACAGTTAAACCGAGGCCCCTGAGAGCAGCTCTGCTGTTTCTTTGGGCCCGGTACTGAGGAATGCTGCTATCCTGCTAAGCGATGGAAGAAATGAAAAAAGGAAAACATTGACGGTGTCAGGGTGTATGGTGTTTTCGCATCAGGAAAAAACTGCTATTTAAAAGAGAAATTCATCAAGGGTTGAATACATTAATTGAGAGCACAAATTTATTGACGATATTAACTACTGTAGATCAAAAATCCTTTGCTTATCGATTAAATAAAAGCTTGTGCAATTGAGGCAGTGAGAAGCAAGGGGATGCAAGTGGACATTTTGAAGTTTTGAGTAAAACTCATTTAAAGATCAGCTCCTAGGTAAGCTTTCATTGAATTTTTTTTCTAAATCAAACAGTATACCGGAACCTACCAGGGCTGCTAGTACTACACCTTGCCCCAAGACAGAGGAGGGGTTCACCTACCATTTGTACTGGTTATCTCCAAATTTTTAATTTTGCCACTTACGTCCCTTTGCTTCTCACTGCCTCAATTGTGTTATTTTAATTAAATGACTACCCACAAAATGTTCTTTCTGGTATGCTGATAAGCTAATATCGGAATGTGTGTGTGTGTGTGTGTTTTTTTTTTTTTTTTTTTTTGAATTAATCAAAGTAACACAGATTTAGATTATGTTAAACTTCTTGTAGGTGGTAATACACGGAACATTATTTCAGTCAATAAACACTACAGTTATATTAAAATCAGGTTTATTGACATGTACATAGAAAATTTACAAGTTCATAACAAACTTTTTTAAAATTTACACTTCAGATGCACTAAATAATCCAGCTACTTTTTCATACCCTTTAGGGATACAAAACAATATCATTTGCATTCAAGAATATATTAAGAAGTGTGGGAATAGACTTCATACACCAATCAAGTTTCATGCAATGGCAAACCTTTCATTCCTGTGCACCATAAAAATATCAAACTCTTCTATCACTTTAAAATCTAGCTGTAACGAAATTGACTTAATTTTAGGAAAATAGGAAATAGTTTCATGCATTTCATTTCAAATAATAATAAAAATTAAGTATTAAAATGAACAGCAAAAAGTTGCACATATAACTACATTAGAAGTTTCAGCTTACCCCTAGCAAATACACAACAATATTACGAATATTAAATCTTTTTTTAATGCATAGCAAAAAAAGAAATTCAATTATTCAATGCTAAACAGCTTGTCTTTAGATTTATTTAAAAGGTAATTTATTTTGATTGATCAAAATAAAGCAGTCCCAAATTTAATAATAATAAACTTATAGTAGGTATTAAAACATGAAACACTAATATTTAGATAATAGCTTTTTTACAACTATAAATACAAAAGTTATACAGCAATCACACTTCTTCACATCTCAAGAAACTAAAAAGTTCATAACAAAACATCCTATGAAGTAAAAAGTAAATTTACAATTCAAACACACTAGATAATAGAATGTAGCTTTTTCTTTTCCTAACTCCTTTACAGAGAAACAAATAAACAGAAATAAATAAAAGAATAAAAAGCAATTTTATTGTTAAGTTGTTTAATAAATGCAGTATATTTATAGCCAAGTTGAAGAATCGAATAAAAATTTCGCTATAGCCATATTTTCATTATAAAAATTACAGCTATTACATTATAGCCATAAATTTTCTATGTATGGCTTCAATATAAACGGTTTGAATATGTATTTATTTATTAATATGAAAACAAACTTTATAAATAAATCAAATATTATTACAATGACAAACCTTGCACTCTCGTGCTCTACAATTATGAATGTTTTTTAATAGCTAGCTGTGGAAAAAATGATTAATTTTTAGTCCTGTTCTGGTACAACTCGAATTATTATATTTTAATTAAGTTTGTAAAATCAATAAGAAGTATAAAGATAAGGAATCATAATGTTTTTTTAGAAAGACATAATTATTTAGCATAAAAATTAAATTATATGGTTGAAATACCAAAATTGTGGAATGTCGTTTCATTGGAGGTCAAAAATCAAAAAAAAAAAAAAAAACTCTTGACCAGTGCTAGTTTAACTTGATGTAGTATTTAATATTAATTACAATCAACTGCCAACCAAGTACTAGCTAGATCTTAGTTATTAAATTCGGTTAGAACCAGTAGAGACTGACGGACTAATTTCAAACACTATTAAATATTTAATAGCAAAAAACGAAAGTTAAACACTTCGACTAAGAATGAATTTATCCGAGACATTTTTCACGAAAATTTATAACTTATGTTAATTGTGTCTTAATTTGACACTATTTTATCCAAAACAAAAGTTGGAGAACAAGTAATCTACAATCCACTATTGGCAACTAAACTTAAGCCTATCATTGAAATTAATATGAATCCAGACATAATATAATAACTGCTTACCTGCATCAAATGAGTTAATGTCTTCAACTACCTGTGAATTTCATGTACTCGAAACTAGAAGAAATAAGACTTCAATTACATATTTTTCTTCACATATTTTCCTATACAGCGTTAACAATCACCAATGTAAACATCACGTTGTCCATCACTTGCCGACACAAAATGCCAAAGCGCCCTCTAGTAGTACCGGGTCCGAAACAGCAGCAGAGCTGCTCTTCATTACTTTCGCGGTTGCCCCGGTTAAACTAACTTTCAACCAGCCCTGATTTAGCAAGAACGTGACTTCAACGAGGGGTTCAGAAAAACTTGGTTGATACAATGAGTCTACCAGAGAGTAACTCACTTTTAATGAGCAAACCTCATATATTTCTTATATAATTCATAAAATGTCTATTAAATTCCACCTAACTCTTTCTTTTGGAAAAATTCCTTCAATATTCTGAAGTCAACTCAAAGTTAGTGATGATTTATAAATCTTTAGCACGAGTGATGATGACTCCTTTTTTATTCAAAAACTACAAACTTTTTCTGAAGCCAGAGATGCAAATGACAATGATGTAGAGATACATAGTTCTAAAATTAAGTGCAAGTTTTCATCATTATATTCAATTGTACAGGCATGACATGTTTTTGTTTTAGTGTTTCTCTCATTTTTACTATAATTTTTTCCTCAGGTGCTGATGATGGTTCTTCCATTGTTATTAATAATGGTTTTACCAAAGATGATGAATGCAGCTGATCCAGAAACTCAAAGGGTAAGTTTACTTAATTTTTTATTCCTAATTCTGTGTTTTATAGGTTTTCTGATGTGTCTTAAAGTTTCCTTTTTATCTAGAGTTTTGTTCAGATGTTTAAAATTCATTTTGCTTTAGTTTCCTAATGCAAATTTTCATTGATTATGGTGAGGATTGGAATATACAAATTGAGAGTTTCATTACAGAATTCAGACTGCTAATAAATGTTAACTTATGTTTGCAGATCAACACATATTAATTAGAAATTTACAACCAAATTTTTCCATTAAAAACAGTTGGAAAGTATAGTTTAAAAAAAAAAAAAACATTTTGAAGCTTTAAACATGTTTTCCTCTCCTTTCTCCTTCTTATTATTTTTTAAATTTATTCATGGAGGTTTTGAAAGTTTCAGTAATTGTTTAGAAACACAATTAAAACTGTTAATTAAACTACTATATGAATTTAACAATTTAAAAGCTTTTAAAAATTTTATTCCAGTTTTAGTTTTAACTTCTTGTTTTTTTCTTGTGTGTTGAAATATTCTTAGGAAATGCAGCAGATGCAGATGCCTAAATATGATGTCCCGGAATTATCTGAAATGATGACTTCCCTTTTTACAGGGGGTAAAAGAGCCCCTGCGAGAACTCGAGTTGTTAAAAAAAGGCAATGAGGTGTAATTTATTGTCATTTGTACAGAGATGTATATGTATGTTTATAAACTGTTTAGTTTCATTAAATTATTTTCACTTCTGAGTATTTAAAAGTTATTGTTTTTAAACTGTTACTAATACACTGATTATCGTAAATTAAGGAAAAAATTTTAAAATGATGGTTACTCAAAAAATTATGTAGAATTTTATCAAACTTACCCACAATATACAGCACATGGTAAGGTATAAAATAACACAAAAAGAAATTACCAGTAGAAATTACAGTAGGATAGAAATTAGCACATGTATAAAATGAACAAATCAAAGGTGTAAATTTGCTATATTAAAAGTACCTACCTTCAATATAGAATATAATCCCCTATAGAAGCAATGCAGCACATGCATCGATGTGGGATGCCATCAATTATGTTGTCTAGTTGCAGATTGAGACTCCTTCAGCTACTCCCTAAAGTATCCCAAACATGCTCAACAGGTTTAAGTCCAAGGATCGATCTGACCACTCCATGCATAGAATTGTTGCCTATTGAGGATTATCTTCTACAATGCAAGCCCTGTGAGGTCTACATTGTTGGTCTGTAATGGAAAAGCATCGCCTATTGCCCCAATAGATAGGCTCACAAAAGCATCTAGGCTGTCATCTATAAACCTAAGCATTCACTGTTCCCCTTGGAAAGACATAGACATCTGCTTTCACCCAATGAAATGCTAACCCAAATAAACAGATGCTGCCTTTTTTATGCGCATCTCTTTCATAGGTGTTTGACAAATGATAACAGGTTCTAAGCTCTGTCCATATCAAATAACGCCTACGATCACTTTCTAGACTAAACCTGGACTCATCCGTAAAGAGAACGGCCCTCCATTGATCAGATGTCCAGTGATCATGTTGTCATGCGCACTGCAAACAGTCTCTCCTATGTTGTGATGTGAGTGGCACACAAATGGCTGGTCGACTCGCATACCATCTTTGTGAAGCCTACTATGCATGGTTGGTGCTACCAGTAGTTGTAGCAAGCAAAGATCTGAGATTATTTGAGGTAGTGGTGCTATTCTTGTGTGCACATAATGTCAAATATTGCTTATCAGCACTCATTGTAGCCCTTGACTGAACCTCCTTGATGCCAAATCTGTGGTTTGAAATTGACTCCAAAGTCGATGAACAACAGAAGACTTATTGAGCCATCTGGCAACTTCTTTTGACTTTGTCCTACCTCTCATCTCCCAATAGCTCTCCATCGTAGTTCTGCCTGTAAATGATACCTGGAAGGCATCCTTATGAATTGGCGATCTCATATTTCTTATGTCAGTATCACTGCAAAATTTGTAGGCTTGCTTTCATATTGCAGTTACAGCATCACTCATTTACATATTGCAGTTTTACTCAGTAACCCTTACTTGGCAGTATATTAAATTAGCTTATTTTTGTGGGTGTTTTTGCTGTTTTTTTTTTTTTTTTTTTTTTTTTTTTTTTTTGACCTTAATTTATGATAATCAGTGTAGATGCTATAATTTGCTGTCATATCATTTCATGGAAAACAAAAAAATAAAAAGCAGATGGAGGATTTTATCCCAATTATTATTAGTTTTCTTTGTATATATGAAATCAACATTATTAAATATGTTGGAAAACTTATGCATACATGGTAGTCCAAAAGAAACTTACCCTTTTTATGAAACTCTTATCCACTCAATCAATCAAAACAATATTTCAGACATGGCTGTTAGAAGTTTTGAGCTGGAAATTGTGATGATTTTAAACAACACAGTGCTCATGATTATGATGAGAGAATTTCAAAATTTTTGAATTGCAACACCCATTTTTTTCATGTGAAAATTTATCAGCTTATTGAAAACCGCAAATGTCATTGAAAAGATTGACATGTGACAAAAGTTCCCAGTGTAAAGCATTTGCAAAGAAAAGCATTTTAAAGGACTAATGACAACACAAAATCAAAGGTGCTTTGACGCACTTTGCATAATTCACGTACGCTGAACAGTAGTATTTGCACCATGTTCAAAGTATTGTTTGCGGAAAAATCCTTAAAAAGCTGTGTGGAAAGTATTTCTTCATTTTGGTGTTTTAATTTTCCAATGAGCATTTTTCATCATTCAGTCATTGTTCCAACTCCATTTATGGCTTTTCAATACACTGATCAATTTGCATGAGGAAAAAGTGGGTGTTCCAATTTGAAAGTTCAGAATTCTTTCAGTGTAACGGTAAGTATAAACTCTGTATTATTTAAAATGATCACTATCTCCAGGACATACCTTCAAATAACTATGTTAGAGGTTTTGGTCGAAAGTTTGGTTTAGTGATAGGCCCTTAGCATTTCATAAATAGAAGCAGTTTCTTTGAACTACACTGTATATGCATATAAGGGCGTGATCAATTGTGTGAAGGGTGAAAAAAAGGAAACCATGCTTTTAACCTTTGGATGGTGCATTAGAGTTATGCAAAGCAGTGGGCAGTATAAAGAACAAATCACAGTAATCAAATATGCAGTTTGAAAGTGCTGTCTGCTTAGAGAAAGGTTTCTTTGTTAAACTTGAAGATAAAGTTTTGCCAAAAAGGGGTAAAGTCTATCTGCGACACTGCAGGCATATTGTAGTAGGAATATTTTGCTGTTTGTTTGGAAAAAAGACAAACAATGTGCTCTACATTGATGCAAAACGACAACAAATTTTAGTCCCCAAAATGGCTAGCACTAAACATTGAACGTCTATAAACTGACATTCAGCTTTAAATGTAAGCCATCTTACATTTAGTGAAATGAAAGCTTTTTTTCTGTATTCATTTCTTTCTTCACACATATACACACACAAAGGGGGGGGGGGACTGTTTCATCTCCATTCATTCAATGCTAACGACACCTTTTTATCTTTATTGATTTTTAAGGATTTTCCCGACTTTAACATCCCTATATGGATGCCTCAATTGCCAAATCGATCAACTCCACTTTTTGAAAAAATCCTCATTTCTTCTTTGATAGTGCTCAATCAATGCTTAGCATGTAAATTTATATTAAAGTTTTGGTTCAGTACATTTCTAATCCTGTGATGGCAGAAAATGTAACATGAGGGCCCATTCACTTCAATGGAAAACAGAATCATCTTCGTCACGTTTCTCGACTTTTTGTTTTATGGAGTTAATTGATTTGTCAAGTGAAGCATCCATATATTAGTTGCATATGCAATCAAGACTTCCATTGTATATGTTGCAGAGTTCCTTAAAAACATACTCAATGGCTAAAATTCAAATTTTTCTAGAGGGGAGCCTCCGTTCCAAACTTTATGGGTGGGGGAAGGGGTTTTAATTTTTTTGTGGGAAGAAAATAACTAGAATTCCCATGTTACATTTTACTTTTTTTGTGTCTTTTTTTTTGAGCAATCACGATTGCTTATTGTTCTCGCTTGACTGTTTTGATATGCTATCATTTTATTTTCCCGCCAGCACCCTCTGCAGCATCACCGTCGACCAGCTCCTCACGATGCTGCTCCTATAGCAAAAACCGTCTCCCGGTTGCATAAATATGCTACACACACGCGCATACATACACCCACACACATACACAAACACACACACACAAACACATACATACACACAAACACACACGCATACATACAGACACCTACACATACATACAGACCCCTGCACATACACACACAACTACCCACACACTCATCACACTCATGCCTGCACACAGACACAAACACATATGCCTACACACACACATACACATTCCCCACCACACACAAACACTCATACACACAACTACCCACACACTCATACCTGAACACAGACACAAACACACATGCCTACACACACATACACATACCCCCTACACCGAAACACACATACCCACCACACTCATAAACACACATGCCTACATACACACACACTCGTGATTGCGAAAAACATAACTTGAATTCAAGAGGTCAAAATTCAAATAATTTTTTCCTTTTTTTTTTTTTGAATTTCCTGTGTTTACCCTGTTTTTTTTCCCAGGTTCCCCTGTAACGTGTAATAACCATGTGTAATTTTAAAAGACTAAGGGGAAAAAACCCTATAAACCAGACTAAAAATTGCCATTATTCTTTAAACTTAAAATCAGGTTAAAGATCAAAAAAACGTGTTAATGAAATTTGATATGTGTGCTTTATGGACCAAGGGAAAAAGAATGAAATATGCAATAAGAAAGTTCTTTTTTTTAAATTTTACTTGCCAAGTGATACTTCCTTTATGGTTGTCAAGTTGCTGCAATTGATATAAAAACGTTTTACGATATTGTTGAATGCGTTTTGGGCAGGTGATTGAATTAAATGAAAAGCACATTGAACAAGTTATGTGATAAAATAAAGTTTCCTGTTCCTTGATTGTTTTTTCCTGCTCCCCGTTCTCATCCATTGAACTCGTGTTTCATTATTGAAAATTTCATTAAACCATAGTCCATTTAACATGTACAACAAGTTTCAATGACTTACGTCAGATAGAACGAGTTCTGTACACAGTAGACTTTCGTTTTTTGCGGAAATTTCGTTCCACGGAAATGCCGTGTAAATCTAAACCGCGTAAGTTGAGGCTTAATAATAGTGTTAACATAGGGGTTAGGTTCCTTAGATGAAAAAAAAAATCAATTCTAGTGATAGATAAATATATATAATAAGTTTAATGTGTACTTATTCTAATACATACGCGCGACGTGTATAAAGAAAACATGAATTAACTTAGTGCTTATAAAAAAAGAGCTGTTTATATTATTCTTTTGGCATACAATTCAAAAAAAAAAAAAAAAAAAAATCTGTAGTTCTTTGTGTGGCATTAATGCTTCCATGATCACTCGCTTAATTTCCATGACGGGATCTTCCTTCTTTATCTTTACTAATAATAAAGCTGAAAGTCTCTCTGTCCGGAGGATGTCTGGATGTCTGTAGGATGTCTGTGACGCGCATACAGGGGTCGAAATAGTCCTATATATCCTATATTTCCTATATTTTTCAAAAATGTCCTATATTCCCTTTTTATACCATATATATCTTTTGAAAATAACGTTAAAATAAACTTTCTGACATCGGATTTTTCGCTGAAAGTACGTGCCCAAACGAATTTCAAATTAAAAAACTCAACTGACTAAATTCTGCAACAGGCATCTTCTCTCATTGGCTACAGCAATGTGACGTCACTCTATAGTTGGTGCAGTTTCGAGAACTAATTCTGAGGTTGTTTTAGAATTTTGCATTTGAGGGGGGGGGGCGGCAACAGCCGTTTGTTTTGTTTTCCATCATGGTTTTCGTTGGTATATTTTTGCTTTCAGTGCATTTTCTGATCGGAATGTTCTAATTTTCTTTTTGCAATCTTTTCTTTTTGTGGAATTTTGGGATCGTGGAATGGTTAGTTCCTTATGATGTTAAAACGTAGTTTGTTGTAATAAGTGGAATTATGATGGCGAAATCGCATCGCTTAACAACATTTCGTGTGGAGTTGTTGAACCAGGAGGACATTAATTCTACAAATTTTGGTGCATGGTGTAAAAAAAAAGATGATTTTACCGCTTTTTGCCATTTTTGCAACTGTTCAGTGCCCATAAGCAATAGTGGATTTTCGCAATTGAGGCAGCATGCTAAAACATTCAAGCATAAAGAAAACTCTGAAAAACGTCAGAAGGATCCTTCTCAAGCTCTGTTTGTTCTTAATACAAGTGGTAAAGGGTTCAGTTTAGATATAAAATCTAAGAGCAGTGGAATTAGTACTTGGGTCATGAGTGAGGAAGAAAAAATAAAAATTATCTTTGTTCAAATTTTGTTTAGTTATTTAGTCTATAAAGTATACTTTTTTCAAAAATTATTCTTTCAACTACAGGAAAGTCATTATAGATGTAAGGTATTTTGTTTGAGGTTTTTTTTAAACAAAATCATTGATAAGAATAACTGAATAATATATGATATGTATTATTTCTTTTTTCATAGCAAAATTATTCATATAATGTGTCCTATATTTTTTGTGGAAAATGTCCTATTTGTGACAAGTCGGTCACTTCTACCCCTGCGCATAGCGCCTATACCGTTCGGCCGATTTTCATGAAATTTGGCACAAAGTTAGTATGTAGCATGGGGGTGTGCACCTCGAAGCGATTTTTCGAAAATTCGATGTGGTTGTTTTTCTATTCCAATTTTAAGAAAAAAATATCATAAGATGGACGAGTAAATTACGAAATTATCATAACGTGGAACCGTAACATGGGCACAAGCCAATTGGCGAGATACGAAATTATCATAACGTGGAACCGTAAGATGGGTACAAGGCAACTGGCGAGAAAATTCACCATACATTATTTGTAAATATACAGGCGAACCAAAAGACCTTTTGATTTTTCTATTACGGGCAAAGCCGTGCGGGTATCACTAGTCACTAATAAATCAGAAAGATCATTTGCCATTGTCCAGGAATTACTCAACATTTTCAAGTGTGAAAGTTTTTGGTTGTGTGTCATCAATGTCTTCATTGGTTTTGTTCTCCTTGTTCACTTCTCGGAGTTCTTACTGTGAACTCCGAATAACCGTGTGAGATTAATAACTTTACTTCTGGAAAGGACTCTAGAACCAATCACAAACTAGTATGTTGTGGCCATCACGAAACTTTCTTCTATATTTTTCCTTTTTCTGATCCCTCCCTATGCTTGACGAGGAAGCAATATTCCTAACAAAAACAAAATTACACATGCAAAAACTTGACGACCATCCCAATGTCTGAATTATTGTAAAAACAAAACAAAGAGCGAAAATTGAAAGTTACTTTAAAAGCCTTACTTGAATTAATTACAAATATTTTATTTATTAACAAACATAAGATGGCAACAGTTAAAAATTTTAAATCATTGAGATAATATTTCCGATCATTTCCATACAATTAAAATCACGAGAAATACGCAGACGACAATCTATTACGATTTATCTTTCTTATTGTTGCATTAATAAAACTATTTTTATTCGCAAAAAAAAAAAAAAAAAAAAAAAAAAAAAAAAAATCAACACCTCTTGGAGCGATTGGAGTCAAAATTGAACCAAAGCCTGTTTACGTATGGATTCACATATATTCCAAATTTCAACCAGAACGTAGCATTACTTCTTGAGATAGGGCATTCACAATGGAAAAAAAGAACGGTCGATTGCGCTACCCCCTTTTTAGCTGTTGACACCAAAATAAAATCGGCTCTTATACCCACTAAGGGCTACTTGTCAAAAAAATTTTGTTTGATTCCGTTCGTTATTTCTTGAGATACAGCAGTCACAATTGACGACAAAAATCGTCCTATAACTCAACCCCCGTTTCAGCTATTGACACCAAAATTGAATCAGCACCTGCTCCTGTTAGGGGCAACATACGGACCAAATTTTGTTTGATTCCGCCGGTTACTTCCTGAGGAATAGCAAGCACGCGTAACTCAAAAAACGTCCCATTGCTCCACCCCCCTTGGAGGAATTCGCGCCAAAAGCCAATGGGCACAAATTCACATAGGGGCACATATGTGTACCAAATTTCGTTCAATTTCATGCGGTAGTTTTTGCTGTAGAGCAGCCACAAAAAAATGGTCACACACAGACGTGACACACATACACACACAGACAGACAGACATTTTCCAAAAATAGTCGAAATGGACTCAGCACACCTCAAAACGTTCGAATCCGTCAAAATTCGAAATTCGAAAATTTTCACGAATCCGATACTTTCTTCTATATATTAGATATAGAAGAAAGTAAAAATGTCTCCAGTTGCCCAAGCTCGCTTTTTAACACGTCAAAATGCAGTTTATTACTTGTTATCTGCAATCTCAGGAGTTGGGATTTTGAAAGAGGGGAAATCTTGATCTGTTTGCAACGCTGCATCTGCGCAAATCCGAAACTTATCCGCGTAAAATAAAATAAAAGTGTCAAATCTTAAACCGCGTTAAAAAAAAAAAAAGAAAAAAAAAAAAAAAAAAAAAACCGCGTAAAACGAGTGTTTACTGTAGGTCTAAAGGGAGTAACTTGAATTTGTTTTCTCTGCACTGATACTGTGATGGCAGTGGAAAACGTTTTACAGAGTTCTTTTACTCGCTAACTAGGGAATGGTTTGTAGGGAGAAAATGAGAAGACTGATTTTTAATTAGAGTTTGTTGAATCTGATGTTGTGAGTCGAATTGGGTGTAATTCTTAATTTTTCGCCGGTTGACTTCCTACTGGGGGATGACACACAAAATGCATTTTAGAGTTTCTGAAAAATTTAAATACTGAAATCCTGATATATTTTAAATTATTTTTAATCCATCAAACACAAAAGCATTGCTGCAGGGGAGGCGGTCGAGTGACAACCCTTTAGAGAGTGATACCGAAATTTATTTAAAAGTTTTTTTTTTTTAAATATAAATGCAGAAATCTCAACATATTTTAAATTAAATTTTCTCTTACAACAGTTAAAAAGAAATTCATCACACATCTTTCTTTTTGTCTTAGTTTGTTAAATTTCGTATCCGTTGTACAAAAACACTGCCATCCGATGGCACCAGAATAGTAGTCATTTTTTTGTAACAACACTTGATTTGCTTATTATTAATTTAGATTCTTTCGGAACATTTAGAATTGGAAGGCGTGTTTATAAGTATTTTTATATAAATGTGTAGAGATCATTTTAACTTTTGTTTTAAACAGAAAAAGGGATACAATATAGGCAGTGCACCGAATTGAAGTAAAGAACTAGTTTAAAACTTAATTTAAGACTCCAGCCTATGCTATAAGATAAGTCAGAATGGATGGAACTGAAATCCATTCTTATATATATTTTTGTGTGCAATGGTTGAAAAAATAAATAAATAAATAAATAAAATACTAATTTAAAAAGAACTGGTAAGGCATTTTCTGAATTTGTTTTCTCATGTTTTCTTTTTTCTGTAATGTATTGTTTAACCGTTTCATACCCACCTCCCTTTCTTTATTTTGCAATAATTCCCTATCATCAGATATTTTAGTTAATTTTTCAAATCTCATGTATTATCTTTGACTCAAAATCTTGTTTGAGAAATCATTGTTAGAATTAAACGCGAGAAAGCTTGATGCTACTAAAGAATGCGACTCGACCGATGCATCGGCCAGGCCGATGGTTCAAAAATTCATCCATCGGAATCGGCGGCCGATGCTAACTCGGATAAAACATCGGCCCATAGGTCTTGAAAAACATCTAAATGCCAATGTACCGCCGATGTTTTTTTGGAAAAAAAGAAAAAAAAATCTAACTTTTATTTATCTATTTCTTACTACTACATTTGCTGAGTCAGTTAAAAAACAGTGGGACAATGTCCAGAAGACTGGGACAAAGTCGTTTGAGAACAACAACGCCCAATAAAGACGAGTATTTGTTACTTACAACCAAGTGCTAAAGGGCGTCAACAATAACACAACTGTCTAGGGACCTTGCTGCTGCTACAGGAACATTAGTTTCAAGGACGACAGTTGCCAGTAGGCTCGGAGAAAGAAGGTTGTATGCCAGAAAGCCCGTCATTTGCATCCCACTCACTCACTCCCACAAAAGAGAGCGTGTACAGTGGTGCAGACAGCACCAACACTGGACACAGTAACAATGGGCGAATGTTCTTTTCACAGATGAGTCCAGATTCAGTCTACAACCTGATTCTCGGCGAATATTCATATGGAATGGACCTGGGACCCGATACCATTCCAGTAACATCATGGAAAGGGACCATTATGCTAGTGGAGGAGTGATGGTTTGGACAAAGAGCACATGCAAGATTGCACCCGTTTTAGCGTACTATAATCCTGATTTAAAATCTACTGTCTCTGTTGATGCTAGCCAATACGGCTTAGGAGCAGTTTTACAACAAGGAGACCACCCAGTTTGCTATGCATCGTGTGCGCTTAATGACACTCAGCAAAGATACAGCCAAATAGAGAAAGAACTTTTAGCTGTTGTGAATGGTTGTAAAAAATTTCACTATTTTATATATGGTACTGATACAGTTGTGGAAACAAATCACAAGCCTCTTCTTGGATTGTTCAAAAAACCAATTGAAAATCTTTCGCCAAGATTGCAAAGAATGCTTTTTGAACTTTTAAAATACAGAATTAAACTTGTATATGTCCCAGGGAAGAAACGTTATGTAGCAGATGCTCTGTCTAGAAGTTCTACAAAGGTCTATGCAGACACAAGTTTTTTGGAGGGAGGAGCTGCAACTGTACATACGATTCTATCAACAACAGATGAACGAACAACTGAAATGCAAAATGCTGTAAAGGAGGATGAAGATCTATCCAGATTAAAGTTGTTAATACAAAATGGATGGCCAAAACAGTTTAGTCAAGTTCCAGAAAAACTAAGACCTTATTGGAATTTTAAAGAAGAGTTACATGATAGTAATGACTTGATTTTTCTTGGACATAGACTTGTTGTGCCAAAGACCATGCAATCTTATGTATTATCTAAATTGCATTCTGCACACCAAGGTATCACTACATGTCAAAATAAAGCTAAAGTATCTTTGTACTGGCCGAAAATGAGTGAACATATTAAAGATCACGTGGAGCGATGCCAAGACTGCCAAGAGCGCCAAACTGCAAATCAGAAAGAGTCATTAATGCCTTATGATATTCCAAAACTACCTTGGGAAGAAGTAGGCGTAGACTTTATGTATTTGGATGGAGATAACTTCTTACAAGTAATAGATTACCATTCAAAATTTATAGAATTGAGGAAGCTTAACACGAAAACAGCTACAGCAGTGATCAGTGCACTTAAACAAATATTTCGTACACATGGAATTCCGCAGAAAATGCATTCAGACAATGGCCCACCTTTTGACAGCCAAGCATATTTGTCATTTTTGAAATCATATGATATTCAACCTATAACATCATCTCTTAGATATCCAAGATCTAATGGAATGATTGAAAGATCAATAGGGACAATGAAGAACATCCTTTTGAAAGTAAAAGCTTCTGGAGGCGATCCCAATTTAGCAATCTTGGAGTACAACAACACGCCAAAATTTAAATTGCCTTCTCCAGCAGAAATGTTGATGGGAAGACGCTTAAGGTCAGTGGTACCCCAGAAGACAATTTTACTAAAGCCTTTATTTTCCACTAGAAGCACCATTCAGCAACTCAAGGAAAATCAAAACAAGCAAAAATATTATAATGATTTTTCAACAACGAAATTAAAATCTTTAAATGTAAAAGATCCAGTGTATCTACAGATTGATCATCGTAAATGGATACCAGGAACTATTATAAAGAAACACAGTCAAAGATCATATTTAGTACTGTCCGCAGAAGGAACTGTATATCGCCGTAATAGAATACACTTAAGACCAAGAAAGTTAGACGATTCCACCCCAGTGAAACAGTTACTCCTAAAATGGCGAGACTCAAAAGAGCAATAAGACCGCCAATTCGTTTCAAAGACTATGTTTGACTTTTAATTTTGCTTTGAAACTTTAAGCCACATTTGAATTTTTAATTTTCTTTTTTCGTTTCATTTTATTGTTTCATTGAAAAGAAAGGGCGTGTAATATAGTTTATCCTTGCATATTTTATTATTACTTCAAATGTTACTTTTAATATAATTGTAAGTGAACGTGACTTTAGGTTTTTAAAATATTGTCAGAACGACTGAAGATGATTTAAATGTTGTAACGTAAAGTTGGTTCCCAAATTCAACTAAAATAAAATACATATTAAACGTCAAGGAGTCTCAATACATTATATGACAATTTCCTGATATGCTTAGTTTCATTTAGTCCATACTCCATATTAGGGTTTGCCAAACCAGGCCAAGTCCCAGCTCAAAGAGAACCACTATCTCCGTAAAACAGCCCCCCCCCCCCCGAATTATTGCATATTTAGTTCAGAAACAAATATTTCCCTGTTACCTATTTTTATTTAAAAAGAGAGAGAGGAAAAACGGTATTGACTATCATTTTAAAATACGTATTGCACAATAAGAGAGACTAGCTTATGTTTACCATTTTTTGCTCTAAATATTACAAGTCTACATGCTCAAATTTAAAAGCAATTTTGAACAAGTATAGTGGGGGAAAAAAAGCTTTAAAAACTTATAATTTGAAGACTTGACTTGAATCAACGAAAGCTCGAAAACCTGAATTATTTGAGAAGTTTAAAATGCCTAAACCCACAAATATATGCTTGCTTCAGTGCAGCCTTGAAGTTAATTTATTAAGAAATCTAACTTTATAATTACTATTATTCTTCATTGTTTGGCAACAAATAAAAAGTAAAAGTAGTTTTTAAAAGTCGAAGTAAAACACAAGCACTATGACAGAGATACAATTGGTAGATGAACAAACATCAATATTTAAGAATCGCCGTTGCGATGGTGAAGAAAAGTTATTTTCAATGAAATTGCACACAAACGGAAAGACATTTCAGTTTCTGGATTTCGTGAATGATGGAAGTCTCGCCATGACAAAGAAGAAACAGGGGAAGAGGAATGCAGTGTCGGCCGGTGGCTAGGTGGCAGGGAGTAATCCCGACCCTCCGAACCCAGCGCCGGTACTTATCCCCTCGTCTGCTCTCGGACAAGCGGTCCTGAATCCCAAAGCTAACACCTCTTGGGCGGACTTAGTCCCGTCTGAGGATGATGATGATGAAATGAATGTTACCTCTGGGTACGATTCACTATTGCATATAGTGATGTTACGACAATCCTTACAACTGCCAAGTATGGAATCTCTGACGATTTTATTCGTCATACCATTGGCATTACAGCATGCAAGAAAGTCGAAGTACAACTGTTGAGAATGGCCGAGCATGGTGCTGACCAAGCCGAAGTTGCCGAACGCCTGGTGGAAATCCTGGGTGAGACAGCCTTTTATTCAGCCAGTATGGCCCCCCACCTCCAAACTCTAAAAGATGCTCAATTGGAATTCTCCCCAGCTAAAAGAACTTGCAAAAGTCCCCCTCCTGCTGCTTCACCTCTTATTGAGGTCAGCAATCAATTCTCATCTCTGGAAAAACAGGTGGAAGATAACCCCTCCCCCAGTCAGGAGCCCCCTCCCAAACTCCCCCTATCGTGGTGCAAACACCACAAAATTATGCTGATTTTGTAAAGCATCTCACCAAAAACTGCAAGAATTTCCAAATCAGGAATAGGAGCAATAATGAAAGTGCCATTTTCATGGATGATCCTACTACACGTAATAAAGTTATCATGTATTTAAAATCTGTTAACTTTCAATTCTACATTGGTAGACCCTATGGCCAAAAGGTCTTAAAATTTGTAATTAGAGGACTGCCCTCAACAACCTCCACTTCTGACCTGCTTGAAGAACTTACCGCGCAAGGATTTAAAATTAATAAGGTAGCACAGCTTAAAAGAAAGGACAAAATTCCACTCCCTCTTTTCCAGGTCCAACTCCCCCATTCCAAAGATTCGGCCGATTTTTCGGACCTAGAAAGTATTCTGAACACAAAAATTTCTGTCGAAAAATATCGTAATCGTAAATCTATTCTGCAATGTTATGCATGCCAGGGGTTTAACCACCTGGCAGAGAATTGCTTCAGGCATGTCAGATGTGTGGTGTGCGGTGAAGCACACAACAAAGCAGATTGCCCTAACAGGCAAAATCAGGAAAAATCTTGTTGCGCAAACTGCGGGGAGAATCATGCAGCCTCTTATAGGGGCTGTAAGGCCTTCCCAAAGCCCAAGATCAATTTAGGCAACCGGCGCTACTTCAACCGGGATACTGCCCGCGTTGACCCACGCCGCTCTTACTCTAATACCACTCAAGGCATTTCCGCCACTGAAAATGATCCCCATTTCAATAACTACCCTGAACAAAATTTCACCGATTTATTCTCAATTATACAGGAAATCAATAAAGTTTTCAACATCAATAAACTCATCTCCACTCTCAAGTCAATCCTCCCTATTCTAAAAAGCCAAGGCAACTTGTTAGAGAAATTATCTTCCATAGTTCAAGTTTTAAGCAACTTGGACTAATTTGTCTGTTTTTCCTTTCACATTTTCAAGTACCTTTTTTCACCCCTCTTTACCACGCATCTGTGTCCCCCTTAATTGTTCTCCCTTGGAGCCGCCAGGATCTCTCGATCGGCTTTCACTTCGGCCAATCACAGCTATGCCTCCCTTCGGGGAAATTTGAACAAAATATATCACACAAGTGGATGCGGGGCTCCGCCCCAGGTGCCACAAGCATGAACTTTATACTTCCGTGGCACTATGACAGAGCATGGCCCTACTGAATACTTACGGGCCGTGGCAATCGCTGAAACCCATGGCAACAAAGAGGGCGCTACAGGACACCCCTGTTTCCATTACTTTGCCATTGATTGGTGGATACATGGGTTCCCAGTGGCTCTTACGGTCAAAATGGGCGACAGCCAATCAAAAGTATAAAAAAACTTTGAAACATTGATTATGATTGATGGATGGATGAGCTGCATTGAAACGTTGACATTGATTGGTGGATGCATGCAGGCCCGGCTCCTGGGGTAGGTGGCCGCTTAGATCGGCAAATTTCGAAATTGAAACAAATTTTTTTAAAGCATGATTATCTATTTCAGCGTCATAAAATTCACTGCTTCAATGCTAAAAAAAAAATAATAATTTAGAGTGTGTACCCAGGGGCAGATACAGGATTTCATTTTTTTTGGGGGGGGGGGTCATGTGCAGGGGGCTGTGAGTAGACTCAAGTAAAAGTTTTTGAAGACACTCTGAAATTTTCAAAAACTATGAGAATGTCCCCCCCCCCCTCCGTAAAAAATTCAAAATAACATACAAAAATTATTGAAATGACCATTTAAAAAAAATTTTTTTTTCTTAAATATTTTTTTCAGATTTTAGAATGTGTTGTCAGCCCTAAATTTTCGGAAACCGTAACCATAGATTGTGTAGTCTCATGTAAGGCAATTTTCTTAAACTTAGGTCACGTTTAATTGAAATAATAATCTTACTACTATTATATATGCGAAAGTTTGTCTGTATGGATGGATGTTTCTTACACTTTCACGCGAAAACTACTGAATGGATTTTGATGAAACTTTACAATAATATAGCTTATGCATCAGAATAACACATAGGGTAGTTTTCATCCCATTATGGGGGGCAGAAACCCCCCACCGGGGGCGATAAAACGCAATTTTCGTATAAGTTCTCTAATATGGGGATGAAAAATACTTGCACATATTAACATTATATGTCCATCGAAAGCTCTGATTTTTATGCTGAAGATGGAATCTGTTCGAAATTTCTAAGTAGAATAAAAAACAAGTTATGAGTTTTTTAGTTCCATGTTCGAAGGCTTTCCTCAACTCAATACAGTATTTAGTGTATCATCTCAACTCCCTGTCAATAGCGACAATTGATGTATTGATGACTATTTTTGCTTTTTGTCTGACTGTTCAAGGCTTTTCTCAAGTTAAATCTTAAAGTAAGATTTTTGCACAAGATTGGCAAATAAAATATGGATTTGGCTGATTATTTTCCTGATATGATTATATTTAAAAATCGTATTTTATGAATATAGATTAAGCAAACATTTTACGCAGTTTCATAAATTTGGCAAGTCTCTGGGGAATGTTTGGTACTGTGATCCTTTGGCGATAAATAATGGATTTGGATTATTTATTTTACATTTTATGCTGCTTTTAACTGCAAAAATAGAAAATGACATTAAACAAAATGACATTTTAAAAACTTATTCGATAGGCAGAGTTATGAAAACGCGGTCGGGACGAGTGTTCAAAAATCTTGGCGCTACAGCCATTACAAAAGTTGCATTAAATCTAAAGATTTCGCAAAATTAATTTTGGTAAAAGATCATTAAATACTATGTATAAGACATTGAAGTTAAAATTAATCCGCCACATCAGTGAAACAACACGCTCAAATAACATCAAAACTACTATTAAAATGTAATTTAATCGGCCAAATCCAATTTTTTAATCTCCAGTCTCACCAGGTGACTACGTTAGCGCATTGGCGAATTATTTTAAATTTTTATGAAACTTTTATTTATTTATTTATTTTTTTGTGTTTTTAAGAATTAATGATGCTAATTAGGATTTTGTAGAATTAATGTCCCCACTTTAATGGCGACAATGAAGAATATTGTTCCTTCTTTCTTTCTTTCTTTTTAAATTTGTTTTTCATGCTATCGGACCCGTACTGATGAAGATTTTTGGAATTAATCATGACGGAAATCTTCAGAGGGAGATGTTATTTGAAAACGCTGATATCATCATTCTAATAGAGACTTTAGGGAATGTTTCTCTTTTCGAAATAAGAAGTTTTTTGTACTATTGTCTTCATTTAAATGGAAACTTAAAAACTGTTGTGGTTACTCTGATTTTAATAATATTTTTACTCTGAACTTTTTCATATTGTAATAAGGACCGTTTACGTTATTCAGAGACAGTCCTTTTCCTTCTGATGGGGATTTTAAAGGTTTGATGTTCTCACTCTAAAGGCACATTATTAGAATCATGATTTGCATTGACTGTTGACCCTATTTTGGGACGATTTCTCCGGCAAGAAGCTATACAATAATTTAGATAGCCAGTGTAGCACTGGACATCATTTGACGGCGATCGGGATTATTAGGGAAATTTTTGACTTTATTTTGTTTGAATTGTTGACCTCACTTGAATTTGAATTACCCAAACTGACTTCTTTACAACTCCTGAAAGTTTTCCTAATTTATGTTGTGTGATTATTTGGGTGTCTTCCCAGTTTCACCGACATTTCATTTACATCCCCTCCCCCCGTGGTTTTCAGTTTTAATCATACCTTTTGATATATTAAAGGGGAGAGACAATTTATAATGTCGTCGAAACTGGGGACAAACCATTTTTTGGTAACTATTTGACCTCTGTCTGTGTTGATCATTAACTTGAATCAAAAAAAAAAAAAAAAAAAAAAAAACTACATCAACGTGAGCGAAGCTACGGGTAAAAGCTAGTAATTTAAATAAATCACTTGGTTTGACCTCTGGGATTCACCTTGTAAAAGCCGTGAAGGGATAGTATGATATTTCCTGTTCTAACTATGAATTTTGAATTTGCGCTGGAAAAAGTTTAAATCCTGTTTAAATTTACATAGCGACTTTGAATAAAATAGGCATCTCAGATGCGAGTTGAAAAAACGTATAGGGCATGCTGATATTTGTAGTGGAACCCGAAAGTTATAGATAAGGGCCTAAAATAAAAAATTATTTAGCATAAAAGTTGTGATTAAACTTTAACTAAATGACGTAAATAAAAAGTTATTGCACATTAATTATAATAAAATAAACATCAAGATAATAGCTTCTTATGACGGTCTCCGCTCTTTTTTATATTTTATGTACTCTGATATCACCGTAAAGAAGACTCATTTTATTCATACATCTGATTATGACACATCTATCTTGTATGCAGAAATATACTTTTTAAACTTTCCTAAAAAATGCAGTGAAAATCTAATCAAAATTAAATATTTTATGAATGAAATTCAGACATTGATCAATACTCACCGACTGATTGTTTTCGGTTGAAGAAAAATCGGAGGTGTACGAGAACGTCGCAGTCTCAGAGTCTGATTCAGGAACTCGGGATATGAGGCCCCTAGTTTCAAAACCGGATACTTGCAAAAAATTCGATTTTCTTTTTTTTTTTTTTTGTTAATCTTGTAGAGAATCATAAGGCCTATTTGCCTGCTCAATATTAGGTTCAAAAACCGCTTCTTTCTCCCTTGAAATGGGGCGGGAAGGTCTGCCTCAGTTTCAAAACCGCACTTTTACGTCTCCTGTAAAATTTGGTTTTCTACAAGTATCCGGTTTTGAAACTAGGGGCCTCATATGTTTCCATCGGATTTGGGTTCATCAGTTTTTTTTAACTTTGCAACAAAAGACTACAATATTTTGTCACCCGAAAACTTCATTGTTTTTGTTATAGGTAGTCCTTTTCTAACAAAACGCGGCTTTTTTTTTAATCACATTTTCGTCTAATACAAGGGTCTAATTTACGAAAACCCTCGTATAACGAGGTTTCGCGCTAACACGAAACTAAAATTTTAAATTTCTTGCACGACACAAAATCCAAAATCAACTACTCACAGCACATTTACAAATTAACTCAGCACGAACAAAAACGAAACTGTCTAAAAATCACAACAGAAAAGAATAATAATTTACAGAGACTTTACATAAGAAATAATTATACAATCAAATATTTTATCAATTGAAGCGATGCCTCACAGCTCTGGAAATATTCCTATTGTCCATTAAATTTGTTGCATAAAAAGCGATCGGGCAGCTGACACATTTTTATTACTTCAATTTACTGGCGGCTGTAGACAGCGCCGTAGTCTCAAGCAAAGCTATGTATCAATAGCAAATGACATGCTATGCCACAAATAAATAAATTATTATTTTCTTTTTACTTATGGTTCCGTTCAGGTTTTTTTTTTTTTTTTCCAAGCAGTTTTTTTTTACTACTCAAATGCAAAGAACCTTATAACGATTACAAAGAAATTTTGCAGATTACGGAGGGAGGAGGGGAGGTCGCGACCCACATGACCCCCTCCTTGTATCTACCCCTTCATGTAACGCCCAAAAATTATTGCATTCAAAAAAAATCATATGGTTTCGATCAAGTTTTTTTATTTTTTCAAGCAAACAGTTAAATACGTTTCCGGGTTTTTTAGGGGGGGGGGGGGGGCATGGCGCCCCCCCCCCCTTGTATCCGCCACTCAGTATACCAGTACTTGGAAATGCAAAACATAGGCGGTTACTTTTATCTATCCGGAAAGTGTTCCACTCCCGGAATTGAAGCTGTCACGTGACGCATGACGTCATCCTTCCGAAGTTTCTTACTTCGATACGTCCGGAGTATTTCAACTTCGGTAATTCGCTTCGGAAAAGGGTTAAAAATTACTGACAGCAAAATATCTCTGAATTTCAGTTCGGATGCCGGATAGATTAGTTTTATACATCTGCTATCGCGACGACAGCTACATTTTTGATTTAAATATATTATAAATTGTTCGGTTACATCCTTTCTGCAACTTTTTGCATAAATTGAATTATGATTGTACATTTGGAGGGTTGATATTACAAATTTAATCAGATAATAGATTTAAATATTCTTGAAAAGTTTCTAACCGAAATATTTTTGGTGGAAAAAGTTTTTGATATAATTTACCGAAAGAAAAAAAAATTCAACGAATTATTAGTTTTACAGTGATGTACGTTATATGACCAACCCCCAATTCAGGTTTGAACCTCTTTTTAGTTGTATCAGTGCATGTTACAGACTCATCTCCATGATAATTCATCAGAAAAAAAAGATAAGAAAAGAAAAGTTAAGGAAAATATTTTTTAAAACAATTACAAAGCGGCGGGAAACAACTTTTTTTTTTTAATCTTGAAAAGTATTTTGACTTTTGTACAGCATTAACGAATTTATCTTTAAAAAACTCCTATAAAAGTTAAAGATTTATGCTTCCATTTTCTAACTAAAATATATTAAATCAGTTTTATCTGTGTGAAATCAAGAACAATGTGCACATATTTCTTACTAACAATGTTGGCAATAAAGGAGAGACCCAAAAACTCGGCACTCGATAACCAGGTCGAACCCAGAAAACTCGGCCACCATAGGAAGTAAACTTCCCGGCCATAAAACTTGTTGCATGTGCATTCTCGATAAACCGGCGTTTTCCTAAGCTTGGGTCACTTTTCGGGACTTGACTATTAAAATTGCACAAATAAAATCTGCAGGCATGTGTTTCGAAATTACGAGAAACTACTTTTTTTCTTGAAAACATTTTTGGTTTTAATGAAAAGACTGATTGTTACTTACGCAATTCTAACGTTGTTATTATATGTTGTAACTTAATGAGCAAAAGTAAACATTTTACTTGTCTATTATTTTCTTTTTCTGCGTTTTAGTTCTTATAAAAGCTGAAAGCTAAAAACAACTTGACATTATCAAGAACAAATCTTAAACCAGAAATTTTGAAAATAAATAAAAGTATAAACCACATTTAATCAATACTATTAAGTACTTGCGCAACAATACCGTTGAGTAACTTGCTGTGCGTGTGTCTATATCTCCTCTGGACTGTCAATGTCTACAAAGTCAATACTGGAAAGTTGGGGGTAGGGGTTTCAGGACATTCAGAGGAAGCCATTCCGCCCGGTAACCCCGGTTCACCCATATAAACCTAATGGGGACGGAATTATGAGTTGATAAAAATAGATTTATAGCCATCAATTGTCCCACTCCGCAGGCGATGAACGGAATTGGTGAGCGAAGCCAACAGGGGATGGTTCTCCCAGGTTGAATTTAAGTTTTAAGGAACATTACAGTTTGAATTTGAAGTGCCAATACGTTAGTAGGGCTTCTGTAAGTCATCATATACACAATGCTGTTTTTTTTTTTAATGTAATATGAAGTGGCGCTTGAACTTGAAATGTTTTAGGCATAAAGTTAAGTTATGAAGTTCTTCCCAAAAACATTAAACGTTCAGGTTGCATTTAAAAAATTGCAGTTTCTTTTGTAGAGAACTGAAATACATAGTTTGTAATCTTTTTCGAAAGTTTCAGTCTTATTTTTAGTCAGTTTTTCCGTAGTCATCACATTTTATAATCAGTTATACCCCCCCCCCCCCCCAGGGCTGTCGGATTTTAGCCGGGCCAAAAAAAGCCGGCCGGCTTTTTTTGGTTTAAACCACTTTAAAAAGGCCGGCTTTTATTAAAAAAGCCGGCTTTTTTAGAAAAAATACTTTTTGGTATTTTTAGTGTGATTTAATCAAAATGAAAATTATATATCATTAATGCAATTACTACTCTTTTAATAAAATGGTTAAAAATTAGACAGTTAGATAACAATGTGCAGTACAAAAAAAAAAAAAAAAAAAAAAAACATAACAAAACAAACTATTGCTCTATATTATGAAATTATTGAATGGAATTTAAATGATTAGAAATTATTTTCAGTTCAAGTATTCAAAAGATCACAAAACACTGCTGCTTTTAGTACCAGTCATTTGGTTCAGTTTTTAAATAACAGTATACTCTTACCTTTTTTTCTGCTTTTGTTTAATCACCCAAACAGTAAACCACCAACACATTAAAATTTTGCTACATCACAAAAATAGAGAAAAAAAACTTATTTATTAGGGACATGATCCTTTTTGATACAATTTAAATTATTATAAAGGAATGTTTCACTATGTATATAAAAGATCACATACGACTGCTGCTGTATTAAATAAATTACCAATCATTTGGTTGAGCCTTTAAATATCGGTACACTTTCACTAATTTTTCGGCTTTTTCTGCACCTAAGCTGTTTCTGACTTTGCTCCAAATAAAGCCATAATTTGAGAAAAATCCTCTCAATGGATGCAGAAGATGGAGGACAACTATGTAATTTTATAAAAAAATCACAAAAATCATCAGATATTGAACTCTTGGTTTTTGAAGCCTTGATTTTTACTAAATTCCACCATTTTCTTGCTGGAAATTGTTCGATAACGTTTTCAGAAAAAAGTAATGGTGAATAGGTTTCGGAATCTTTTATCTTGAATTTTAGTACACCGGGTAGAAATTGAGGGTACTTTTCTGCAAGCCACATTTCCGCTTCATTTTCCTGTAGATTTCTCAATCGCTTGCCAAAGTATTTGGGATCCGTCATGTGAGCTAGCAGATGAAACGGCTCAATGTGTTGATTAAATCTTTTTCTAATTTTTGCTTCATGGCTTTCTAAAGATGAGTCTCCTATAACATTCAACCATGTCTCCACTGCTTTCGACAAAGTAGCGTTGTCGCTTTGAAGTTCATTGATTGCTTTTGAAATAATTTCAAGCTGCTTACGTAGGTAAACAACTTGAGTATAGATACCAACATTTGTCAGTATACTTCCAATCTGCTGATCAAACTCATCCAAGTGCTCTAATCTGATTTCATTATACTTGTGAAAATTAATGATGAAAGTTCTTAGACATTCATCTTGTGAATTCCATCTAGTGTCATTGGGTATCTGAGGCATTAAGCCATTTTTCTCCTTTAGCCATCCATGAGCATTGTGCTTATTCCTGAAATATTTTTGCACTTCTAAGACATGTTTAATTAAACTATTTGGTATGATGTCTTTAACACAAAGATTTAGCATGTGTGCTGAGCATCCATAAATCAAAAGTGACGGGTGAGTTTCCTGAATTTGATTTCCCATAGCAGTCATCTTATTTTCATTATCTGTACAAATAGCGAACACTTTCTTATTATACTTGATCTCGACTTCCTCTAGTGTTTCCTTCGCAAAATTAGCACAAAACTCTGCTGTTTTCTTTTCCGAACCACAGTCCATAGCCTTGAAAAGGTAAGATTTAACTCCGGTATGAATACTGCAGGCAAAAATTGGGTCATTTTTTACACTTGACCATCCATCAAGGATTAAAGTTAGAGCTGCTTCATCGACAAGTTCTTTCTTTAAGCAGTTTTCAATATCATCGCAAGCTTCATCAAGTAATTTCCCCGAAAGTTGATGCCTGTTAGGAGGAACGTAACCAGGTCTTAAATCTTCAACGATTTTTTTAAATTCTACATTGCTTGAAACATTGAAAGCTATGTTGTTTGCATAAAAAAATCTAGCAACAGATTTATCCAAATTTTGTTTCTGAGATGCTGTTGTAACTACACCGTAAGAAAATATGGATTTCTGCTTTTGTTCTTTGCTTGAAGAAGGAACTTCTGCACAGTCATTATTGCACTCTTCAACTCTGGGCACTTTAGTAGGAGGCTCAATCTCTGCAATATCAGTTTCTTCAATAGTCCTAGAGGCAATATTCCTTTTGCACTTTTTTAAATGTTCTTTTATTCTTACAGCTCTTTTGCTAACAACAGTTTCGCAATGTTTGCACTTCACTTTTGTGCCAAATTCAGTAAACTCATTCCATTCTGAAGCTTGTTTTCTCCCACATCCTGAAGCCATTATAACTTTGGGAAAATAATAGTGATCACTAAAAATTTGAACTGAGCTACTCAAAGGTTCAAAATGGTTTTAAAGCAGAAAAGAATTGTGATACCATTTTCAATCTGCAATTCCATTCTTTTAAGAGGTGCTATTTTATTGGTTATTGCGGAACTAGATCAGTAACCAATAGTTGTCAGATAAATTTTTTATTCCCCCAGACTTGGATGGGAGGGTGACCTGTCTGCCCTTCCATTCCTGAAAGGTACCCTTCTTCCCCTTTTATTTGTGAAATGGTTCTGTTCTTGCCTGTTTGATGAGAAACCAGAACCCTGTTGATTTTGAACACAAAAGTGAATAAAATGCAGCAGTACCTTCTCACTCTATTTCTGCAATCTTTCTCTCCTCCCCTCCCCCCCCCCTCCTACTCAACTAGGATTGTCATTGACTATTGCTCATTCACCAGCTCCCCAATTCTGGAACAAGGAAGGAACATTCTTTCAGGATAATAATACTCTGCCACCTGTTTTTATCTTTAGTTGCACCTTTAATACTTTTGTATGTCACTGCTCCTGTCACTCAAACTAGAGGATCATTCCCATTGATATCCACTCTTTCTTTCTGACTAGCCTCTGCTGAATTCTGAGTAATTGTAAGTTTCTAGAATTGCCTTGAAACCACTAAAGAATACTGGTCATGACCCTCCTTATCACCTTACAAATAGTGCAGAATGGGTTTCTTTGTCCAATTGACATACCTCTGAATGCAATTCCAATGTTTATCTTTTCAGCAGAGTTTAAGTAAAGGGAAGGTGTCTTTTTCCATTTTATAACATTTCATTCAAATTCAAAGCAAGTAATTCAGCAATGATGTATTTTATTTACTATTTATCTACTTGGAAATAAAATAATTAAATTCATTTGAAATAAATTATTTTTTAAACTTTAGAACATAAAAAAAGTAAGAGTTCTGCATTTTAGCAGTGACCTGTTTTTAAGATCAGCTGACCTGTATCTGCTCCCTTCCCCCAGGCGCGCTTTTGATATGAAGTCCTGGAATTATTCAGCTAATATATGATAGCACTTAATTTTGAAGCTAATAAATTAGTAATATTTCAAGCATCAGTTCTTTTCTTCTACTAATCTTGGTTTTTTGCTAAATTCAGAAGGGTGCCATTTGATTATTTTGTAGTATATGTTTTTTTTAAAACATAGAATAGTCTTTAAAAAAATAAATAATGTACACACAAAAAATACTATGCAGATGTTGTTTTAAGCTGTAACACAATCATTCAAAAGAAACAATTTGACAAAAAATGAGAAATTTTTATCACATTTCAATGAAGCATTTTTTTTTTTTTTTTCACTGTCTTCCTAAGAAAACTGATTTTTTTTTAAGTTTAAATTTTCCCAGTTTGTTCTGAGTCACTATACTACATACTTTCTTGTATTGTAATCAAAGATAAACATGTTTAAAGTCATATTGTCGTCTCTGAGCAACAGTAGGATATCATATTGTTATTTCTGGGATTAGATGTCTTACTGTTGCTCTGAGGCGACAATATGGAAGCACTTTTCCATGCTGAAGGTGGAAGAGTAAGCAACAAAAGCGTAAGGATTCTCTCAGACATTTGAAAATCATTTGCAGTTTTTGTTTGTATATTCTTTTTATCACCATATTTTCAGCATAAGCATTGCTTTATTACTTGAATTAACATTGGTTATCCTATTAAAATGTAAGGAGTGCATTAGTATAAGTAGTAAAGTATGTAATGCAAAAAAGCCAAAAAAGACCGGCTTTTTTTTAAAAAAGGCCAAATAAAGCCGGCTTTTTTAATAAAAGCCGGCCGGTCTGGCTTTTTTAAAAAAAAGCCGGCTTTTTTACAGCCCTGCCCCCCCCCCCCCTCTCAACCTCCAACGAAAGTAGTCAACTCAAAATGTTAACAGAATACTTTTTATTTCAAACTACAGCGTGAAATCCTGGGTTTTGTGTGATATACTTTCTAAAATAAATTGAAACAGGTGTGCCACCTGGAATGGGGGGGGGGGGGGGAGGGAGGGCATGGCGCAGACTGCGGAATCGAATTTTTTAGGGGGTTGTTTAAGGTGTATTTTTTTCTTCTTTAGGAAGGGCTGCAGATTTGGAAGGGGCATCGTGTTTTTTTTTTTTTTTGGGGGGGGGGGTGCATTTGCTCTTGGAGGTGTGGGTCATCTCTGCTTTAAAACCTGATTTTATATTTCAATTTTTAAATTTATTTCTCACTAAAATTGCACCCATGACTGAATGGTACGAATGTATGCAATTTTATGTTTTTGTATCTACATATGAAAGGGTAATAATTTTATTTGAGTAAAAAGCTTTAGTTTGCATTTCTGCTGATATTATTTGGCAGCATCCCAAATGCAAAATACACTCTATAACAAAAAAATCGACGCGCCAAGGAGTGATCCGATTGAGACGAAAACAGATGGATAGGAAGACAATGCACAGAACAGTAAATGATTAAATTCTCAGAACAATTGAATAATTTATGTCAGAGTTACAGTAACAGGTTCAATAAGGTATTGACCCCCCTCTAGCATGGATACAAGCTGAAGCACGGTGTGGCAAACACGGCTAAAGCTCCCGGAGGGTGTCCTGCGGTATTTCCGGACAAATTCGCTCCAATTGTCGGATGAGGTTATCAACATTCCTTGCCAGATACAATCGTCATCCCATGATATCCCAGACATGCTCGATGGGAGAGAGATCTGGCAATCTGGCAGGCCACGAAAGAGTTTGACAAGCTTGCAGACAGTTCATAGCAACACGTGCCGTATGTTATCTGGCATTGTCCTGCTGAAAACTGGTGCTGATACTGAATGTACGTAAAAACAGCGATAACTTATTTTTTCCACGCGCTCGTACTCACAGCGACGTTTTAACTGTGTCTGGCAGGATGTTTTGCTCATACGATTGTTCTGGCAGCTTACAAAAGTTTTGGAATAGTTCTCTGAGTATCATAATGTAAAAATTGAGTCTTAGAAAATAGGTAAGTTTGCGCCACTGGCAGCCATTAGTGTCCACGGGACGTATCTGGTAGTTTGGTAGGTTGTTTTAACTGTGTCTGGCGGGATGTTTGGCCCGTAAGATTGGTCTGGCAGCTTAAAAAATGCTTTGGAATAGTTCCCTGAGTATCATAATATGAAAATTGAGACTTAGAAAATAACTTAGTTTAGCACTATTTTTGCGTACATTCAGTACCCAGTACCTGCAAATTGGCCCGCGGACCAAGTTAATAAACACGCGTATGTTGAAAGTACATGCTAACTCTATTCTGTCCTACACATTTTGTTACTTAGAAAATAACTTAGGTCTGGTCAGGTCTGGCGGCCCTGGGCTCTCCGTCTGTTACATTTGTAGCTGAGTTTTCTCACAAATTGCGGAATTTGTTAATTTTATTTTTTTCTGTTTCGTATGTTTCTAATTTCAGAATTATGATTTAATTCTGTCATGCATCATCAATAAAATTCTCACGGATACATGGTGCTGGCGGTTTTGTTTTTAATTGGTCTTCCATTATTTCTTTAATCTCATGGAATTCTGTTATCTTTCTACCATTTTAATCCACACATGATAAAAAATAAAAATGGTTTATAACTAACATTCGAAATCTCGCCAAGGGCTTGCACAATACTACCCTAAACAAATTTTTCGTGAAACTCTTCAGCTGATAATGTAAGCAATAAAGTTAAGTTGTCGCACTATTTTGGCGATGAAAATTCTCAGAGCGTTAAACATTTTTCATTTCGTTCTACGATAATACAGTGGCTCCCAAAAGTGTTCGTACACCCTGAAATTTCGTAGTAAAACCAAAATAACGCAAAACTGAATTCGAATATGAAGTCCAATTTTTTTTCACACCAATTCCTATGCCATTCTGAATAAAACCCAGTAGTTTTTTTCAAAATATTTTATTTTTGAAATTTGTCAAAAAACGAAGAGACAAGAAAAAATACGCCACAAAAATCATCGTACACTGAAATATTTTCGAATAAATTCATGATTATAAAATTATCATATATATTGTCCGGATTAATAGAGATAAAGCCACTTTGATAAAGTGCAGCAGCTATCTCAAGGTGATAGAAGAAGATAATATATTCGAGAAAATATTTTGCATACTGTCCATTCCAACTAAATGCTGCAGTAAAATAAGGTTAGTTAAATTAATTATCTTTAAACTAGGCGGAGATGAAAGCCCTAATTCTTCTGCTAATGTTATCAAACCCTTCTTTCGAGCTTAAGATTTAAAAAAAACTCATATTCTTACAAATTCACACAAAACAATAAAAAGAAAAATTACCTGGTAAAACGCTATCCTCTTCAAAAAAAAAAAAAAAAAAACGCATCGAACAGGCGAGCATAATTTCATGCAAATGCGAAATTTGTTGTTCTTGTGTTTACGCTTTCGCGATTTACGACAATCAAATCACTTTTTAGAGGGAAGTAATGAGAACTAACATTATTTTGAGAAGCTCGAGAATACCATTAATAAGGGACGAAACAATCTGTTGCTGAATGCAATCTAAGATGCATCGAATGCGGACTATGTTTACAGACATACGTGAAACGCAGCGTTTTACCCTTTTCTTTAATTTTGTGAATCACCGCAAGGTAGCGTATTCGAACGCTGGAGTTGCGAATTTTAAGCACTTTAAAATTTGCTTTAATAATATTATTTTATAGTATTACTAGAGGACCCGACAGACGTTCTGTTCAAACTTTGTAAATTAAAGCATTTCAATAAACTATCAAGTGTTTGATCCTTTTTGTTGACAAAAATAAGTAAAAAGAAATGTTTTAAGCTGCTTGGTGTCAAAGTGCATATATTTATTACAACTAGATTTATCTGATGCCCACTGAGCAGTTATTTTATTAGCTATTTTTTCTCGCGTACTTGAAAGATCTTTATATTATAAAGATCTTTCAAGTACAATTTTATAATAAAATTTATGATTTGTTCCTTCAGCCATACTTAAAGGATAAAAATCGATCTCAGATATTAATTAAAAAAAAAAAAAAAAAAAAAAAAAAAAAAAAAAAAAAAAAAAAACACTACCCACCCATCTAAAACGGCAAATCCCTCTACAACGTCCCCCATATGAAAAAGAATAAAACAATCGAAAGGGTATCATTTTTTTAAAAAATGATAAAGGTAAAAACAGTTCCCTGAATAAGCACTCTTTAAAAACCAAAAACAATTCTTTGCAATTTAAAATATTTCGCGAAATAAACAAAAAATACAATAAGTTACATAAACGGTAGCTTTAAAATGCAAACAAATAATCCCACAACTCTTAATGTCCAAAGTCGCCAAGCCACCACGTTACTGTAATCCAGCCGATCAGTGAGCGAAGCGAACTCCGACGATCCGATCTTTTGAGCGGAAACTTAAATCCTGCTCTCTCGCTGAGCAGTTGTCTCACTATCTTTCCTTGCGTACTTGAATGATCTTCATATATTGCTTAATTTGTTTTTTCCGCCAAAAATAAAAATCTTCCACTGCACGATCTTTTGTGCACAGAACTACCCTGTTGTAATTTATCTGGACAAAAATAAAATTTGTTTCGTCTTTAAGTTTATTCCACTGTCTTTTTCTTTAATAATGTACTGATTAGTTTGATAATCCTTAAAGTATTCTTGACATTGGTGCCAAAACTAGGATGGATTTCAGCCAAGAAACAAATGTTGCTGGTACAGTACTTTCTGATCATTTGGTTAGTGAAAGAAACCCGATTTCTTCCAGTACTTAGCTTTAAAATATATCACG